>NC_091955.1:94208659-94365840 GCF_031021105.1 Erythrolamprus reginae
CATCTAATCATTTCTCTCTCTCTCTCTCCTTCCTTCCTTCCTTCCTTTCCTTCTTTCCTTTGCTTCCTTCCTTTCCTTCCTTGCTTCCTTCCTTCCTTCCTTCCCTTCCTTCCTTCCTGGAAGGGAATGGAATAGAACAGGAATCTTTATTAAGAATAGAATGGAATGGAATGGAACTGAACAGAACAGGAATGTGGAATGGAATAGAATAGAATAGAATAGAAATCTTTATTGAGAATAGAATGGAATGGAACAGAACAGGAGTGTGTAATGTAATGGAATAGAATACAATAGGAATCTTTATTGAGATTGGAATGGAATGGAACAGAACAGAAATGTGGAATGGAATAGAATAGAATAGAAATCTTTATTGAGAATAGAATGGAATGGAAAGGAACTGAACAGAACAAGAATGTGGAATGGAACGGAATGGAATAGAATAGAATTTTATTGGTCAAGAGTGTGACACACAAGGAATTCGTCTTCATGCACATGCTCTCAAAATAAGTCCGTCAAGAATCCTAAGTCAATACCTGTGGTAGAACTTCAGCTTAACAGGAGATAAGTGAGACCCGCCCAGTAACCTCTGGATGGCCAATGTCCCCTATTTCAGGTCCTGCGTCTACAAAAACGATCAAGCAGCCAAAGAGAACTCGAACAAGAGCCTCCAGGAAGAAGAGCCCTGCCCCCGTTTTGCACACCAGCTTGTGTACGATGAATTGCACAAGGTAAGTGGCTGTAGGTTATGGTAGGTGGTCGAGAACAGGGGCATGGCTAAGCCTAGTGAAGAGAAAGGACCAGGGGAGACAGGAGAGCGGTCCTCCAATGCTTGAGGGGCTGCTACAGACAGGAGGGGACCAAACTATTTTCCAATGCACCCGAAGGCCAGACAAGGAATAATGGAAACTGAGAAAGGAGAGATTCCACCTGGGAATAAGGAGAAATTTCCCCAAAGTGAGAACAATCAACCCATGGAACGGAAGTTGCCTTCAGAAGTTGTGCGAGCTTCATCATTGGAGGCTTTCAAGAAGGGGCTGGACTGCCATTGGTCAGAAATGGTGTAGGGTGTGTACTAGATCAGTGTTTCCCAACCTTGGCAACTTGAAGATATTTGGACTTCAACTCCCAGAATTCCCCAGCCAGCATTCGCTGGGAGTTGAAGTCCAAATATCTTCAAGTTGCCAAGGTTGGGAAACACTGTACTAGATGACCTACAGTGTCCCTTCCCATTCTGTTAATCTGTAATGTGGTCATTAAGTTGCAGTTGTGCTTCTTGGAAAAAAACATATCCAGGGCTTCCCTGACCGCTCTTATTTATAGCTAGAGGTATAACAAGCAGGAAGAGGGAGATTGTGATCCCCTTATATAGAGCGCTGGTGAGACCCCATTTGGAATAATACTGTGTTCAGTTCTGGAGACCTCACCTACAAAAAGATATGGACAAAATTGAACGGGTCCAAAGACGGGCTACAAGAATGGTGGAAGGTCTTAAGCATAAATCGTATCAGGAAAGACTTCATGAACTCCATCTGTATAATCTGGAGGACGGAAGGAAAAGGGGGGACATGATCGAAACATTTAAATATGTTAAAGGGTTAAAGAAGGTTCAGGAGGGAAGTGTTTTTAATAGGAAAGTAAACCCAAGAACAAGGGGACACAATCTGAAGTTAGTTGGGGGAAAGATCGAAAGCAATGTGAGAGAATATTATTTCACTGAAAGAGTAGTAGATCCTTGGAACAAATGTCCAGCAGACTTGGTTGGTAAATCCACAGTCACTGAATTTAAACATGCCTGGGATAAACATATATCCATTCTAAGATAAAATACAGGAAATAGTATAAGGGCAGACTAGATGGATCGTGAGGTCTTTTTCTGCTGTCAGTCTTCTATGTTTCTATCATATCTCTTCCCTGTTTCTCCCTTCAAGGTCCATTATTTGTTTGGAGGAAACCCAGGCAAACCTTGTTCTCCAAAGATGAGGCTGGATGACTTCTGGTCCTTGAAACTCTGCCGACCGTCCAAGGAATACTTGCTTCGGCACTGCAAGTACTTGATAAGGAAGCACAGGTACACACCTGCAGGAGGGCAGGTGGGTGAGTGGGTGGGTGGCTTTAAGTAAAATTTAAGATTTATTAGATTTGTATTCCGAAGACTCGGGGCAGCTCACAACAACAGCAATACAATATACGAAGTACAAATCCAATGTAAGTGAAAAACAATTTAAAACCCATAAATATTAAAAAAACGACCATTGCTACACAATCACACCATTCTCATATATTACAGTCAGAAAAAGGTGGTGTTGGGGGGACAAGATAGTTATTCCCCCCATGTCTGGCGACACAGATAGGTCTTCAGCATCTTGCGGAAGGCGGGAAGAATAGGGGCAATTCGAATCTCCAGGGGGAGTTGATTCCAGAGGGCTGGGGCCGCCACAAAGAAGGCCCTTCTCCTGGGTCCCGCCAAACGGCATTGTTTAGTTGACGGGACCCGGAGAAGGCCAACTCTGTGGGACATGATTGGCCGCTGGGATTCGTGCGGCAGAAGGCAGTCCCGGAGGTATTCTGGTCCGATGCCATGTAGGGCTTTATAGGTCATTACCAGCACTTTGAATTGAAGTCCCCAGGCCAAGGTGGGACAATCCTTGATTTAGGAGATCAACCAAATTTATTTATTATTTATTTATTAGATTTCTATGCCGCCCTTCCCGAAGCGACTCAGGGCAGAGTACAACATTATAAATGTAGACAATATATGTAAAAAAATCTAATTATTTTTTAAAAAAGAAGTATATAAAATTACTAAAATTCTAGAAAACCCCCCATGCACAGTCATCCACATCCATCCAGACATTCACATTCAAATGCAATCTAAGGTCTAGTCTTCACCTGTTTAAAGATGAGGCTCTAGTCCACGTGAGGTTCCGATCTTGGACAGCCCAGCAGAAACTGCGTCAGGCCCCTGTAACTTTTATATTTTATTTATTCGATTCGATTTTTATGCCGCCCTTCTCCTTAGACTCAGGGCGGCTTACAACATGTTAGCAATAGCACTTTTTAAAAACAGAGCCAGCCTACTGTCCCCACAATCCAGGTCCTCATTTGACCCACCTGGGAAGGCTGGAAGGCTGAGTCAACCTTGAGCCGATGGTGAGATTTGAACCGCTGACCTACAGATCTACAGTCAGCTTCAGTGGCCTGCAATACAGCACTCTACCTGCTGCGCCACCCTGGCTCTTTGGATAATGGCCTTTAAAAAAAATAGTCTTCTGAGTCTTACGTTCTTCCGAGATGCCTCCATCACCCTGGAGCTACCTCCTGACCTTGTGTGTCTCCGCAGGTTTGAAGAGAAAGCCCAGACGGATCCTCTAAGTGCCCTGAAATATTTGCAGAACGACTTGTTTGTCACTGTGGATCACTCAGATCCTGAAGAAACCAAGGAGGTAAGTGGTGACGTCCCTGGGGTTTTTCCCCCCGTTTTTCAAAAACAGTTGTGCAAATCCAGTTGGAATTGGCCCTTCTGAATTGGCTCACCTGGATGACGAAGGTGTAGAGATACTCAATCCTGGACCTGGAGAAGGCCAACTCTGTGCAGCCTGACCGGTCGCTGGGACATGTAAGGCAGAAGACAGTCCCTTAAATCAGTGATTTTCAACCTTTTTTGAGCCGCGGCACATTTTTTACATTTACAAAACCATGGGGCACATTGAGTGGGGGTGGGAGGAGGGGGCTAAAAAAATATTGGACAAAAAAATTCTCTCTCTTCCTCCCTTTCGCTTTACTTCTCTCTCCCTCTTTCTCTCCCTTCCTCTTTTTTTCTTTCTTCCTTCTTTCCTCTTATTTGCTCTTTCTCCCTCTGTCTTTCTCTCCCATCTTCCCTCCCTCTCTTTCTCTCTCTTTCTTTCTCTCTCTTTCTTTCTTTCTCTCTTGTTCTCTTTCTCTCTCTCTTTCTCTCTCTTTCTTGCTTTCTCTCTTGTTTGCTTTCTCTTTCTTTCTCTCTCTCTTGTTTTCTTTCTCTGAGCTTCGCGGCACACCTGACCATGTCTCGCGGCACACTAGTGTGCCACGGCACACTGGTTGAAAAATACTGCCTTAAATAACCTGGTCCTAAGCTATGTAGGGCTTTATAAGTGATAGCCAACACCTAACGTAACCAACGTTGACATCTGACTTGTTAAAATTGTCCTTTCTTTGTGTTGTCGTTTCCCCCTCTGTCCATGTCTAGTTCCAGCTGCTCGCTTCGGCGCTTTTCAAGTCGGGCTCTGATCTCAACACGCTGGGTGAGTAGACCTCAGACACATCTGCATTGCAGCTGCCTCCGAATCTAGCTCTGGGTTAAGTGCCAGTAGAAGTCCATGGGATCATTTGAAGGTGTGGTCCATGCAGCCATCGGAAGGCTAGGTCAAAACAAATTAACAGACCATCCATCACCCTGAGAACCAGCAGTTCTTCACCAGCTGGGCTTTGGGAAGTGAGGTGGGGATGAGTGAAGATGAAATCAAGCAAGTAGGATGCTTGGCTGCATAGCTAGAGGCATAACAAGCAGGAAGAGGGAGATTATGATCCCGCTATATAGAATGCGGGTGAGACCACATTTGGAATACTGTGTTCAGTTCTGGAGACCTCACCTACAAAAAGATATTGACAAAATTGAACGGGTCCAAAGACGGGCTACAAGAATGGTGGAAGGTCTTAAGCATAAAACGTATCAGGAAAGACTTAATGAACTCAATCTGTATAGTCTGGAGGACAGAAGGAAAAGGGGGGACATGATCGAAACATTTAAATATGTTAAAGGGTTAAATAAGGTTCAGGAGGGAAGTGTTTTTAATAGGAAAGTGAACACAAGAACAAGGGGACACAATCTGAAGTTAGTTGGGGGAAAGATCAAAAGCAACATGAGAAAATATTATTTTACTGAAAGATTAATAGATCCTTGGAACAAACTTCCAGCAGACGTGGTTCGTAAATCCACAGTAACTGAATTTAAACATGCCTGGGATAAACATATATCCATCCTAAGGTAAAATACAGAAAATAGTATAAGGGCAGACTAGATGGACCATGAGGTCTTTTTCTGCCGTCAATCTTCTATGTTTCTATGAAATGCCCTGTCACAACGGATTCAGACTATTCTAGGCCATCTCTTTCCTGGGACAGCCAGAAAAGAATAACACCTATTTCCACTTCCCAGAAGTTTACAAATCCTCATAATCTGCCCCTTCCCCCACTCCTCCATAGCACTTCTGCTGCCGAACACAAGAGAACATTATAACCAGAGTTGGGAGGGGGATATCGGGAGGTCTTCTAGTCTAACCCCCAGGTCAAGGAGGAAAACCCTATATCAGGGGTGTCAAACTTAAGGCCAATGAGCCTCAATATGCTTGTGGTTAAAAGTCCTGAAATGTAGTAATAGGATGATGAAATATATTAAGATAAAAATTTTATAAGATTTGATTTATTCCTTGTTTTGGTTTAATTTACTAGGAGGGATTTAACGAAATATAAATATGGGATTACAATAAGCCTTCTTTGTGGCAGCCCCGACCCTCTGGAACCAGCTCCCCCCAGCTATCAGAGTTGCCCCCAGCCTCCTTGCCTTTCGCAAGCTCCTTAAAACCCACCTCTGTCGTCAGGCATGGGGGAATTGAGATATTGCCTTCCCCCTAGGCTTATAGAATTTATACATGGTATAAATGCTTGTATGTATGTGTGGTATTTTAAATTGGGTTTTTTTAGATTGTTTTTAATATTAGATTTGTTTACATTGTCTTTTTTATTATTGTTAGCCGCCCCGAGTCTTCGGAGAGGGGCGGCATACAAATCTAATGAATAAATGAATAAATAAACATTTAAGGTTGCATTTGTTTAGATTTGTTTTTTTTAATACTTATTAATAGATAAAATAGGGTTTCTTAGTCTTTTGTGCAAAATGTATAATGAGGGAAGGAGCACTATGGCTTAAGATTTTTAACTTCTTAAAGGTATTGTTTTTCTTAATATTTAAAGGGATATCAATGGTGATTTAATTAGAGGATAATTTGAAGGATTGGTGCCAAAATTGAATAGATGGGATTTAAAAATTTGTATCTGAATTATATAAGAATTACTAATTCGAGACTATTTCATTGTAATAAGAAGAGAAGGTAGCATTGGTAGAAGCTGGAGTTGGCAACCCTTCATTGATATTCACCCATCTTATCCATCCCCACCGTCCTTCCCCTTCTCTCCCAATCTCCAGGCTTTTCGGACGTCGATCACGTCTACGCCCAACGGACTACGCTCTTCGACACCCTGGTCAATTTCTTTCCGGACAACATGACCCCTCCCAAGGGCAACCTGGTTGAGCTCATCACCCTGTGACACGAACCGAGTGGTTGTTGGGCCTGCGGAAGGAAGAGGAATTTTTCAGTATTTTTAATTTTGTGTGTGCGTGAGCGAGCGCAGCGTGTGAGTGAGTGGGGGAACTTCAGAAATAGAAGCAAGCGGCGTGGGGAGGGGCTTTATGCAAATGGATAAATAAAATGGAATTGATAACGTTTCCGATGGGCTTCGGGATAGATGGATGGATGAGCGGGTGGATGGATGGATGGATGTTCGTTCATTTGCTCCCTTTCATTTATTCTTATATACATGTTGACGCTTTTGGAAGATGGATGAATATTGACATCCGGGGGAGGGGGGGAAGGGGTGGAGAGGAATTGGTGATGGTTTGTCTGAGTTGACGGACCCTACCCTGGGTGAAAACTCAAGGCTTTGAGGATAGGTGGTGCGGTTTTTGTTCCTTTTTTTCCAAAAAATATTGATTGGTTCACAGCAGTTTTATTCTCCAGATTGATTTTGCCGATTTGAGCTTGGTTTTCAGCCTGCTAACCCGTCTGCAGCCGATGCAGGCATCCTTAGAGTGGGGTGGGTGGGATGGGAGGTATAGATTTGACCCTCTTTTTTTGGAAAAAGAAGAGTTGATGCATGTACTTTGGGGATCTTTCGCCATCTAGTGGCTACGAGTTGAAAAAAAGCACACAAGGCTCTTAGGCTGACATGTTAAAGTTGACGTCTACCTAAACCAGAGACGTCCAAACTTGGCCGCTTAAAAACCTGTGGACTTCAATTCTCAGAATTCTGGGGGGTTTTAAGTCGACAAGTCTTAAAAGTGTGGCCACGGTTGGACACCCCTGGCCTAAAGGGTGACAATCCTACTTTTGCAAACCCATAATGGAGAAGACGCAGTCTTGAGCTGTTCACTTAGAAAACGAAGCCTACTTATACCCCACATTTACACCTAGAAAGAGCGTAGCAGCACCAAGATTTTTTAAAAATTCGGATTACAATGCGTGGAATTCCAGTTGTAGCTCTGGGGCTGTGCCTGAGCAGCTGCACAATTGCGTGTGTTAGTTGGTTGTTTTGTAACCCATCTCTTATTTTCCTGGGAAATCTGCTACAGTTAAGATTGGCACGGTAGCATCGGGTCAAACAACCCAAGTCGTTGCTCACAAAAAGGCCAGAAGCTTCACTCGGACCCTCTAGTATAGGGGTAGGCAAAGTTGGCTCTTCTATGACATGTGGACTTCAACTCCCAGAATTCCTGAGCTAGCATGATTGGCTCTGGAATTCTGGGAGTTGAAGTCCACAAGTCATAGAAGAGCCAACTTTGCCTACCCCAGCTGTAGTAGTAGACTACAGCAGACTTGAGGGCTGCCACAACTGTAGCATTGTGACTGGACAGAATGTGGTTGCAGTGCGATGGAGTTAGCGATGTTCTTCTAATGTTGCTGGTGGTTGGACGTCCAGATTATAATGGGATAGTAAGCTCTCTCCCTCAATCTCTTGGCTGTTCCTGGTTTCTTCTCCCTTCTGGGCTATGTTCTTAGATGTTGAGACCAAGATGTACCTGGGGGAGATGCTGTGTATCTCACCCCCACCCTGCAAAACTAACGGAGTGATTATCCAACAGATATTTGCTCGCATTGACTTGTTTCTCGAAGCAGAAGTCAGGTCCCAGCACTGTTGGTCTTGCTTCTTCTGGCCACCAAACAGTCTTGCGGTAAACTTGGTCCTCAAGAAACCTTGCAAAAGAAAATTGAGATGTCCACCTTCCTTCCACCTGCAAAAAGCCCGTTTCTCAAATATCTTTATTTCTGAGCGCTATAAGCAGAATATTGAAGATTCACAAAGTCCCGAAGTAAATGTTACCCAATGTTCCTTAAGCCTTTCACTAAGATTGTTTTCTTTTAATACACACAAACTGGTGGCCCCCAAAGGCTCCCATTTCTTTCCCATGTGGATCTGTTCCTTCCATAGTTTTGCTTTGAAATGAATCAGGTTATGGAAATACGTTGCTTCGTAAATTTAGCAGAAGTTACATCTGAGAAGGAAAGAGTGAGAACTTTGTGGGTGGGTGGGTTATGACAACCTACAAGGCTGTATTAGAAAACCTGCTTCTTTTCTGTTGGTGTTCTCCACGCAGGGCTTTGATCAAGGTTTGTAGGTTTTCATACTGGAAAGAGTATTAAATTTCCTCCATTTCCGTGGTAAATAAGAAATGTCTTCAGCATTGAAAGACTTTTGAGAAGAAATGTGTTTTTAGCCTAGCCCAGGGTTCGTGGGTAAGAGTGAGCTTTTTTCTACTCTTCGGCACTGTAGGTTGAAGTCAACAAAGCTTTTGTGTAATTTCCGTCATTTTGTCAGGCGGTTTGTGAGTTTGGCTTTCGGATGGACGCTGTAGAGCAGGGGTAGGCAAAGTCGGCTTCTTCTATGACATGTGGACTTCAACTCCCAGAATTCCTGAGCTAGCATGAGAGGCTCAGGAATTCTGGGAGTTGAAGTCCACTAATCATAGAAGAGCCAACTTTGCCTACTTCTGCTGTAGAGGAAAAGCACCATTCGGTTGCTTCAAGGATAGGAAGCCATCTGACCAAAAGTGGTTGAGCAATTAGGAAGTAGCAGATAAAGGACATTTACTGGCATATTGTCCCATTGGTTGTACTGGCTGGAGACGTCTTTCCACCATCATCTGAAGCAGGGGCCTCCAACGTTGCGAACTTTTAAGACTTTTGGACTACAACTCCCAGAATTCCTCAGCCAGCTTTGCTGGGAGTTGAAGTCACAGCCCCCGCCCACATCCGGAGGAATCCCCCAAATTTCAAAAGGGGAGCAGACCTCAGGAAGGACAGCTGGGAAAGTCCTGGGTGCGAGGGAGCAGAAAGAAAGAGACTCTGAGTGAGGATTTCTTTCAACTTCTGGGGTCAAAATCTATAATTCTGTGGAAAGCCGATCATAAAAAAAATCCTCCGGCCTTTAGAAATCCTGGATGGCCAACTGCAAAAAAACCCCAATTTTTTTTCAAACGTGAAACCTGACCCGATGGTCGTCACAACCATCGAAATCGCAAGAAGAGAAAACCAGGTTTATTGCCCCAACGCCATCTTGCAATTTTGACGCAGGGCTGACAGCTCAGTTTGACACAGGCGTGACAGCCGCCTTCTTGTCATCGTTGTTCGATCCCTTCCCATTTGATACGTCCGGCTTTTCTTCTACTACTCCCTTTCCTCTAACCGTAAACCATTCCGAGATTGGCTCGGAATTCTGGATAGTCTTGAAAGACCCAACAGGTGTCATGCCAAAGACTTTCAAACAGTGTTTCCCAACCTTAACAACTTGAAGGTATTTGGACTTCAACTCCCAGAAGTCCCCAGCCAGCGAATGCTGGCTGGGGACTTCTGGGAGTTGAAGTCCAAATATCTTCAAGTTGCCAAGGTTGGGAAACACTGCTTTAAAAAGATAACGGGTTTAATAGCTCCTTTACAGCATAGTTCTACGGTCAGAAAGATCCACAGAATTAATTTGAGGTCGACTTCTTCTGTTTGGCTCAACAAAGAAATGGCCTTCAAAACAGACGAAATCTCACAATTGGTTTGGTTAGAGAAACTGAAGAATAATCGGATAGACACCCGAAGGTCCAGGGATGAGTAAAGAAATCTATGATTTTTCAAATTTTCTTTTCCCAAAATTGAGTAAAAGATAAAGAAAGCAATAGAAGTCTGTCCGAAGCTTTTGATGTGGACGTTGGTTTGGGAAATATAGCAAGGGTTGGAGTAGATTGACTTGGTCAACTTGACGGTCTTCTCTAAGGGTGAGGTGTACCCTTCAAAGAGTGTGTGTGTGTATATGTGTGTGTGTGTGAGAGAGAGAGAGAAATTTGACCGGTGCGCTTAGAAGCGGGTTTTGATTGGTTTATGTTTGACATAAGCCTAGATTCTTGGTCTTGCAACACATTTTTTTCCTGGCCAGGTGCTTTTCGATACGAGCGTCTCAGGTTGGAAAAGCAACTTGAACAGGGGTGAAATTTTCCCAGTTCGCTTGTACCTGTCAATCATCGGAGAACCGGTCATGAAGGGGGCACAAAGCTCCGCCCACCTGCCCTGATGCCGCCACAGAACACTGCGCATGCACAGAGGTTAAAAACCCAAATGGCGGCATCTGGGCAGGTGGGCGGAGCCTCGCACTCTCTTCGCAACTGGCTCTCCGACGATTGATAGGCGCAAGTGAACGGGCAGCCCCTGAATTTGAAGGTTCGCTAGCGGCAAAGGAAGGAGTGGGAAGTTAAACCATTATATTTATATAGATTGTCCTGAGTTCCGGTTTTGCCCCGTGTAATATTTTGAATGTCTATGCGACGTTTCGGTGAAATCACATTCACCATCATCAGGCTGAAGTTGTTACCTTCGTGCTGCGTTAAATATAGTATATATATTTATATATTTACAGCAGCACGAAGCTAACAACTTCAGCCTGGTGATGGTGAATGTGATTTCACCGAAACGTCGCATAGACATTCAAAATATTACACGGGGCGAAACCCGAACTCAGAACAATCTACATACATATACCCGTGAAAATCTATGAAAACATATATATATATATATACACACGAGGAAGGAGTGGGAAGTTAAACCATTATATATATATAATATATATATATATTTTCGTAGATTTTCACGGGTATATGTATGTAGATTGTTCTGAGTTCGGGTTTTGCCCCGTGTAATATTTTGAGTGTCTATGCGACGTTTCGGTGAAATCACATTCACCATCATCAGGCTGAAGTTATAAACTTCGTGCTGCTGTAAATATAGTGATTTCACCGAAACGTCGCATAGACACTCAAAATATTACACGGGGCAAAGCCCGAACTCAGAACAATTTACATATATATGTGTGTAATGGTTTAACTTCCCACTCCTTCCTCTGCCGCTAGCGAACCATATATATATATATATATATAACTTCAGTGGCAGGGCAAGCCAAAGGCATTTTAATACCAAAGGAATCGAGGCCGTTTATGTCCATCTAGGATGAGCTAAAATGTGGTTCAGCCAGATTGCGTAAAAATCAGAGGTCTCCAAATGTAGCCAACTTTTTAAAACTTCTGGACTTCAACTCCCAGAATTCCCCAGCCAGCATACCCAATTGTGCGCAGCTGTTTGACACCAGCGTGGGATAACCATGAGGCCCAACTTTCGTCAACAAAGCTCCTTCTAGTCTTTTTGATTTGCGATCGCCGCGTGCGAAACCTTTTTCCTTGACCGCTGTGGGCGTCTTCGGATGTCCTGTAATCGTTGCTTTTCCACCTGCCGGCCCCCGCATCGTACGATTGTTCTGCCAGGTTGAAGGTGTATGTTATAAGAATGACTCTGGGGACAGACAAGCAATTCCCAATGTAGAATTTTTTGCTGTATGTAATGTATATACGGAGAGAGAATGTATTTTGTTCATTTTTTTTCTTAATAAAAAGAAATTATGCTGAACTCAGGATGGGGTTTTTTTGCGACGGGCGTTTCTTGACATTCTCCCTAGTGGCATCAATGGCTCTCTTGAAAGGATGCAAATCACCAGCTTTGTCTGCAAGGAATATCAATCCTCCCATTTTCCACCATTCAGTCAAGAGTTGGAGAAGCTTCTTAAATGATAAGTGAAATGTCTTACAAAAAAAATGAGAAAGTAAGTTCTGGAGACCTCACCTACAAAAAGATATTGATAAAATTGAACGGGTCCAAAGACGGGCTCCAAAAATGGTGGAAGGTCTTAAGCATAAAACCTATCAGGAAAGACTTCATGAACTCCCATCTGTATTGTCTGGAGGACATAAGACATCATCGAAACATTTAAATATGTGAAAAGGAAAGTGAACCCAAGAACAAGGGGGCACAATCTGAAGTTAGTTGGGGGAAGATCAGAAGCCACGTGAGAAAATATTATTTGACTGAAAGAGTAGTAGATGCTTGGAACAAACTTCCAGCAGACGGGGTTGGTAAATCCACAGTCACTGAATTTAAACATACCTGGGATAAACATAAATCCACCCGAAGATGAAATACAGGAAATAGTATATGGGAAGACTAGATGGACCAGGAGGTCTTTTTCTGCCGTCCATCTTCTATGTTTCTATGTCCAGTTGCATCTTTGGGACAAGGGATGGCTAAAATTTCCTGCAGGTGTTTCTTGAATCCATCTCCTCTTGCTCTTACAACATTACATGCCGATACAGGTAGTTCTTAATTTACAACCATTCGTTTAATAACCGTTCAAACTTACAGCCGCGCTGAAAAAAGTGACTTACTGACAGTTTTTCACGCTACAACCGTTGCAGCATTCCCAGGTGCTCAAAATTAATATATTAAAATCCATCCAGGGTCAAACCAGGCCTTAAAGCTTTCTTGAATTTTCAGAAGCACCAAAAGTTTGTTAATTTCACGAGGTGATCTGGCATTTAATCCTCTGCAAGAGGGCAAGACATTTCTCTTTTTTTCCCTCCATGTTTTTTAAAAAGTCTCTTTGTTCTCCTTTTAAAACTTCAAAACAGCTCTAGAACATTTCCCATGATCAATGTTACTAAGGAAAGGAAGAGAAGGGAATTGGCAGGGAAGGGAAGGTAGAGAAAAGGGAAAGAAAGAAAGGAAGGAAGAGGAAAACAAGGAAAAGAAAGGAAGAGGAGAAAAGAAGGGAAGGTAGAGAAAAGGGAAAGAAGGAAAGGAAGAGGAAAAGAAGGGAAGAGAAGAGAAAGAAGGGAAAAGAAGGCAGAGAAAAGGGAAAGAAAGGAAGAGGAAAAGAGAAGGAAAGGAAGAGAAGAGAAAGAAGGGAAGGTAGAGAAAAGGGAAAGAAGGAAAGGAAGAGGAAAAGAAGGGAAGAGAAGAGAAAGAAGGGAAAAGAAGTTAGAGAAAAGGGAAAGAGAAGGAAAGGAAGAGGTGGGAGGAAAAGAAGGAAAGGAAAGGTAAAAATGAAAGAAGGAAAGAAAAAAGGAAAGAAGGTAGAGAAAAGGGAAAAAAGGAAAGGAAGAGAAGGGAGGAAAAGAAGGAAAAGAAAAAGAAGAGAAGGTAGAGAAAAGGGAAAGAAGGAAAGGAAGAGGAAAAGAAGGGAAGAGAAGAGAAAGAAGGGAAAAGGCAGAGAAAAGGGAAAGAAAGGAAGAGGAAAAGAGAAGGAAAGGAAGAGAAGAGAAAGAAGGGAAGGTAGAGAAAGGAAAGGAAGAGGAAAAGAAGGGAAGAAAGGAAAGGAAAAGAAGAGAAAGAAGGGAAAAAAGGTAGAGAAAAGGGAAAGGAAGAAGGAAAGGAAGAAGGGGAGGAAAAAAGAAGGAAAGGAAAGGTGAAAATGAAAAAAGGAAAGGAAAAAGGAAAGGTAGAGAAAAGGGAAAAAGAAAGGAAGAGAAGAGGAAAAGAAAAAGGGAAGAGAAGGAAAAGGGAAAGAAGGAAAGGAAGAAAAAGGAGGAAAAAAAGGAAGGAAAGAAAAAGAAAGAAGATAGGAAAGCTTATGACCATAATGAAGACCAAAACTTTGGTGCAGGAAGGAAGAGCACCACTTAAATGAGTTTCACCACATTTTACAAGTTGGTCATGTCCATCCAACCACCTGACCACCTGGCCACACCCTCCTGAAGCCACACCTACCTGACCACCAAACCACGCCCACAGAACCAGTAGGGAAAAGTTTTGACATTTCACCACTGCTAAAATGACATCTGGACTGAGATTGGGGATGATAAATCCGTCCGTGGGCTGAATTGAAAAAAATTTTGGAGCAAAGGAAGCACGAGGCTCCATACCTACTAAAACTAATTCTTCGTCCCACAGGTAAGCTAACCTTTCGGCAAGAGAAGAAGTCAACACACCACAAAAAGAAATCTTTTTTTTATTGGACAGTAATAAGCAAATGTCATCAAAATATACTTTGTAGGAAAATGTAACATACTTTTTACAACCCAATCTTCTCTTTTTTAAAGAATTCCAGTGTATACCCGACTCCTGTTTCGGCACAAAATGTGTGCCAGGAAAAACAAAGAAACTATACAGTGTTGGGTGCAACGGCCCCAATTTTTAAAAAAATTACAGTCAAAAGGGGCTAAAATGTATGCCGCAGTCCGATTACAAAAATAAGAGGCCCTGCAAGCCGCAACAGACACACAACACACAGACAGACACACGGTATTATTCAGAGTATAAGACACAGCTTTTTCCTCCCTAAAAGAGGCTGAAAATTTGAGCGCATCTTATATTCTGAATGTAGCTTTTTTTTCCAGACCTAACAAGATCTTCCCAGTTCCTACCAGCTTGCAGGCTTTTTCATTGCTACTCTTTCCAAAGGATGTTTTTCCAGCCCTAAGTCTTTCCAGGCTTTTTTTCATTGCTACTCTCTCCAAAGTATGTTTTTTTCCAACACTAAGTGTTTGCAGGCTTTTTCATTGCTACTCTCTCCAAAGGATGTTTTTTTCCAACACTGTTTGCAGGCTTTTTTATTGCTACTCTTTCCAAAGGATGTTTTTCCAGCCCTAAGCTTTGCAGGGCTTTTTTCATTGCTACTCTCGCCAAAGGATGTTTTTTTCCAACACTAAGTCTTTGCAGCCTTTTTTTTCATTGCTACTTGCTCCAAATAAAATTTTTTCCAGCCCTAAGTCTCTGCAGGCTTTTTTTCATTGCTACTCTTTCCAAAGGATGTTTTTTTCCAACACTAAGTCTTTGCAGCCTTTTTTTTCATTGCTACTTGCTCCAAATAAAATTTTTTCCAGCCCTAAGTCTCTGCAGGCTTTTTTTCATTGCTACTCTTTCCAAAGGATGTTTTTTTCCAACACTAAGTCTTTGCAGCCTTTTTTTTCATTGCTACTTGCTCCAAATAAAGTTTTTTCCAGCCCTAAGTCTCTGCAGGCTTTTGTCATTGCTACTCACTCCAAATAAGGCTTTTTTTAAAAGCCCTAACCAAGGGATAAAATAATGTACTGAAGTTGACCAGACTAAGGACGCTAGCCAGATGAATACCTGGTAGGTAGACTATTTCCCCCCTATTTTCCTCCTCCAAAACTAAGGTGGACCTTATACTCCGGAAAATACGGTAGTCCTTATAGGCGTAGGAGATCCCAATCTCTCTTAATGCTTAACCAAACTTCAAGTGGCCCAATTGCACATTTTTAGAAGTAGCTCCACAGAAGCCTGGAGGGGTTCAAGCTACCTGAGCTGGAATTATTCAGGTAGTCCTTGACTTACGACAGTCCGCTCAGTGACCGTTCACTATCATGACGGCACTGACAAAAGGCACTTAACGGCCGTTTTCCACACAACCGTGGCAACATTCCCACCGTCGTCACCGTGATCAACACTTGGCAACTGGTTCAGATTTATGACAGTCCCTTGGTCAAGTGATCCCTTTTTGCGACCTTCAGATGAGCAAAGGGGAACTGGATTCACTTAAGACCCACGTGGCTAACTTAACTAAGGCGATTTGTTTAACAACTCTTGGCAAGAAAGGTTGTAAAATGAGGCGAAACACCACAAATGTCTCGCTTAGTGACAGAAGCTTTGGGCTGGATTATCGTAAATTCAAGGGCTACCCACGGAAGCATTTTTAACCTCGGTTTGAGTCCTGTCTAAGGTCCCAAGCTTTTAAATAAGTTTGATTTTAAGCTCGGAATTAAATGTCCAATCTACCTTGAATTTTGGTGTGACAGGACACAATGGAAAGAGATTCTTTTTTCTATGGAAAACATCAGCAAAGTCTGCTTCGTTTTGCTCTTTAAATGGGACTCCCTTCTCGTCTCACTTAGTACCTGACTCCCAAGTAGGTCTTAACTTGCTTCTCTTATGTAATATGACAGGCACAATAATAAGCCTCAGCTTGCAAATTTGAAATGTTTTACAATAAAAGATTTGTCCATGGCGATGCTAAACAGGTACGTCCCAAAGGACTGAGAATCTCCATGGACATTTGCTAAACATGTAAAAAAATAGGTAGATACCTTTTGATTTGCATAAAGGATGCATTAATAAAGGTGGGGGAATGAAATGCTTTAAGATACAAAAATAAACCAAAGCTGCAAGTAGCTGGATTGATTCTAATCCGTTGCTTGAATGGAGGTTAGCAAATTCTTCATATCTGAGGTCGCTACGCTCCATCTCGTCTACGCTAATACGGATCCTGGAAAGACACGGTCACAAAGCTCGCTTGAAACCCAACGGGATGAACTATTGAAATGACTGTGCAGGAGCTCGCTCCAAATAAGGTGCCCATTGAGATAGCAATAGCAATAGACTTATATACCGCTTCGCTTAGAGACTTATATACCGCTCCACAGCCCTCTCTAAGCAGTTTACAGAGTCAGCCTATGGCCTCTGTTGTGGTTGGCTCTGGGCCAGCTCCTACAACGGGGAATTTGGATGTTGGCTTAGGAGAGTCCTCAGGTTCCGAGACTTGTCTTACTGCCATCAGCTTTGGACAGTGAGGATTCCTTGCCAAGGTCAGATGCTGGGGAAGAAGAAGAAGAATCAGATAGAGAGATGGATGCAGGCAGCCCATTGGTTAATGACCCCATTAGTGGGTTATTGGACTCGGAGAAGGAGGATCGGTGGCTAGATGCCAGAATGCACAGGCTCATGGCTAGAAGGGACCAACTGCATAGGTGTCGTCGGAGATAAGGGAGAACACCTGTGGCTGGGGCAATTGGGCTAATGGAGTTGCTGATAAATTGCCAACGGTTGCAGGAAGCGCATATGGAAGATAGGAGTTGCCGTGTTTGCATTTTGTTCCTGGTTTTTCACAGACTTGGGGATATTTCACAGCTAAGTAAAAACTTGTAGACTGACTGGAAGAGGTCTGGCTGTGACGCTGCTCTTATCTGTTTTGCTTGTTTTTGTTCTCGCAACTTTCAAGAACTAATATCTGTAATTTGCTCAGTTTAAAGTGTGCACAGCTTTATTTTTTGGATAAACGGCTTTTCTGCTTACTTTACAACAGCGTGTGTGTTTGAATTTACATTTCTGACTTAACTGGGGCTTGTAATGTGAAGCCCAGCATTACAGCCCCCAACAATCTGGGTCCTCATTTTTACCCACCTCTGAAGGATGGAAGGCTGAGTCAACCTTGAGCCCGGTGAGATTTGAACTGGTGAATCACAGCCAGCAGTCAGCAGAAGCAGCTTGCAGCACTGCACTCTAACTACTGCGCCACCAAGGCTCGTGGTGGCGCAGTGGTTAGAGTGCAGAAGTTTAGCTTAACCAAGAAAGTCCTCCAGAAAAAAATTGGAGAATTGACTCAACTATTTTATATTCAGATACTTGTAATAAGCAGGGAGTTACAATTCCGAACGATGGGCAAGATAAACCTTCGCAGTCTGTAGAGATTCTCGGTCATCCAGGTCAGGGTTGGGCTTGTTTTTTCAGGAGGCAACTGGACTTTCTCGGATGTTTTTTCCCCCCTTTCCATTTGAAGACGTTTCGCTTCTCATCTGAGAAGCTTCAACTCTTGACAGGATAGTGAGGAACAGAAGATTCGAAGCAGCATCTCAGATGAGAAGAGAAACATCTTCAAAAGAAAAAAAACCCCACCAGAATGTCCAGTTGCCTCCTGAAAAAACAAGCCCAACTCTGACCTGGATGATCAAGAATCTCTACAGATCACTAAGGTTTATCTTGTCCATCATTCAGAATTGCAATTCCCTGCTTATTACAAGTACAGTGGTACCTCATCTTACAAACGCCTCTTCTAACGAACTTTTCAAGATACGAACCCGGTGTTTAAGATTTTTTTGCCTCTTCTTCCGAACTATTTTCACCTTACGAACCCAAGCAGCTGCTGCTGGGATGAAGGGGTTTCTTTTCCCCCCCTTTTTTGAAGAAAGAAAAGGGAGGGGCGGCTTGGTGGAGGAAAGATTTTGCAGAGAACAACATGCTTGCAAAGGCACTGAAAGGGTGTCTTTTGAAGAAAGAAAAGGGAGGGGCGGCTTGGAGGAGGAAAGATTTTGCAGAGAACAACGTGCTTGCAAAGGCTCTGAAAGGGTGTCTTTTGAAGAAAGAAAAGAGAGGGGCGGCTTGGAGGAGGAAAGATTTTGCAGAGAACAACGTGCTTGCAAAGGCTCTGAAAGGGTGTCTTTTGAAGAAAGAAAAGGGAGGGGCAGCTTGGAGGAGGAAAGATTTTGCAGAGAACGTGCTTGCAAAGGCACTGAAAGGGTGTCTTTTGAAGAAAGAAAAGGGAGGGGCGGCTTGGAGGGGGAAAGATTTTGCAGAGAACGTGCTTGCAAAGGCACTGAAAGGGTGTCTTCTGAAGAAAGAAAAGGGAGGGGCGCCCCCCTTGCCTTTCTTCCTTCCCATTCACCCTTTAGCCTAGCCTTGCTTCTTCCACCCGCCCCCTTTAGCTGCTCCTCCCTGCCCTCTGTTCGCCTCCCTTCTAAAGTTTGGGATTTTCCTGAAGGATTTGCACACATTATTTGCTTTTACATTGATTCCTATGGGAAACATTGTTTCATCTTACAAACCTTTCACCTTATGAACCTCCTCCTGGAACCAATTAAGTTCGTATGATGAGGTACCACTGTATCTGAATAAATCCTATTTCCAACAGGGTGTGCCAAAGAATCTTTTGTCATTTCCACCACCTAAGCACCATAAATCCATCTTTTAAAGGAAGCCTTCGCGATTCCACCCATCCTGTTATCTCTTTCTGTCCCCAGAGATCTTTACAAGCGGCTGGGGTGATGCCAGGGAGGGTTTCGCTATTAACAAGCCTTCGGTCTGTTTTATCATCCCTTTCAACCGTTTCCTTCCAATTATTTTCCTTGGCAGACCCAAGGAAGTCTTACCACTTCCTTGTCTCCTCTACAAATAAGGAGTTGCAAGAGCAGCATTTGTTTAGGACTGTCTATAACTGTTGGGTTGGCAATATATTGACTGCAGGTGTTGCAGACTGACACAAGAGGGAGCAAGAGTTCATAGCTTATTTCTCTGAGCCACCCTCTCTGTTACTCTTTGTCTAAGCTACTCTCTGTTAATGGCTATTCGCTGTTAGTTTTGCTCTGCAATCTTTCTGTATTGTAGTTACGTATAGCAGCTAAAATATTTTTAGGCTTGATGTCTTTGTTTACTGATTATGACAAAGACAACCGGTAAAAAAGATTAAGTACTTAATAATATTTGGATTGTCATTCTGACTTATTATGACTTTAGGCTGTTTATCTGAGTATGTTATTTCCAGGGGTGGGCTACTGCCTGTTGTGGTTAGCTCTGGCCCAGCTCCTGCCCCAAGGACTGTGGATGTGGGGGAGACATCCACATGCTGCAGGCCTGTTTTGCCCCCGGTGGAATCTGCTGATGAAGGCTCCGCTGATCAAGAAGACATGAGTGACAGGGAGGAGGAGAGTGGGCCAGACAGTTCAGAAGGAGATCAATTATCGAGCTCCTCCTTGGATTTGGAACAAGAGTTAATGATACAGCCACGCATGCAGAGAGCGATGCATAGGCAGCTACAACTGAGAGATTATTATCAAAGAAAATGAGGCCACCTGTGGTTGGGTGGGGCTGTGGTGATTAGTGAGGCTGCTATAAATAGCAGCCTGTGGGTTTGGCCATTGTGGAGGATTATCTGATCGTTGTGTTTCCTGCCTGCATTGCTGACTTCGACCTTTGTGTGCTGATTTTTCCCCGCTTTGAAATTAAACCAGAGCAAAGTGTGTGTCACTTTGTGAAAGAAGAAGGACTGTGAATTGCCTCACAGCTGCAAGCTAAGTATCACACAACTGATAAGGGACTTGTACAAATTACCAGTTTGTTTGGAGACAAGTGCTCTTTGCTATACAAAAAGAGTGCTTAGTTTATTTGCATTTTTCGGTATAAAGAACATTGTTTTGAATTTTCAAACGTGTGTGTGTCTGAAATTGTATCTGTGCATTTTTGGGAGGAGTCTACCAGAGAGCTCGACAGAACAATCACTAAGTTACTTGAACGTATTCAAGGCTGAACTTCGGCTTAATCGGTGGTTTTGGAAAGCACCGTTTGCAACCACGGAAAGATGCCACAGTACGTTTTCTGTGGCAAAACATTTTAAAAAAATAAATGCCCCCCCAAAAAACGGCCCAATTTTAATATCCTAAAATTGTTCTGCGCTAACAATAAACCCCGCTAATAAATCTACAGAACTGATTTCTCCCTCAATTCTGCTTGCTTGGCATAAGAGATTAGAACTGCCCCTACTCTCCCTGCCTTCCCTAAAGCTCTTAAAACCCACCTTTGTCGTCAGGCATGGGGGAACTGAAACACCTCCCCCGGCCACGTACAATTTATGTATGGTATGTTTGTGTGTGTGCTTGTTAATATAGTGGGGTTCTTTTTAAAACTATTTTAAATACTTAAATTTATTGAATTTATTTGGATTTGTACGATTGTTTATATTTTTTGTTGTGAGCCGCCCCGAGTTCGCGGAGAGGGGCGGCATACAAATCTAAATAATAAATAAAATAAAATAATAAATAATTTCCCTCCCATAAAAACCAGGATCCTTAATTCCAATGAAAAGGTGGCCTTCATTTTAAGGTTCATTTTTCAGAATGCTGCTCTGTTTTAAAAAGCAGAATTCAGCAATTTTCAGTTGTAGCATTAATTTTTTTCTTTCTTTTCTCTTCTATTCTGGCCAGGTTCCCAACCGATTCCTCTTGAGAACAGCCACTGAGCGTTCAGAAGTTCAGGAGGGTTATTAAGCCAATTGGAAAAGTCTCCCTTGCTTGCAAAAAGCCCCCAAAACCAACCCAAAAGGCGAGCGCCAGCAGGTTATTTGAGGATATCAGCAAAAGCTGATGTTTGCAAAAAAATATAAGCCCTGAGTTGGCTGGCCTCTGTTACCTTGGGCATACTTTATGAGTTTCTCCAAGCCTTTGAAGATATCTTAGAAGTTGCCAAATACGTCATGACAAGTGGGGGTTTTTTCCAACCCTGGCAACGTTAAGTGTTGTGGTTAGCTCTGGCCCAGCTCCTGCCCCAAGGACTGTGGATGTGGGGGAGACACCCACATGCTGCAGGCCTGTTTTGCCCCCGGTGGAATCTGATGAAGGCTCCTCTGACCAAGAAGACAGGAGTGACAGGGAGGAGGAGAGTCTGGCAGACAGCTCAGAAGGAGATCAATTATCTAGCTCCTCCTTGCATTCAGAACAAGAGTTAATGATACAGCCACGCATGCGGAGAGCGATGCATAGGCAGCAACAACTGAGAGATTATTATCATAGAAAAGGAGGCCACCTGTGGTTGGGTGGGGCTGTGGTCATTAGTGAGGCTGCTATAAATAGCAGCCTGTAGGTTTGGCCATTGTGGAGGATTATCTGATTGTTGTGTTTCGTGACTGCTTTACTGACTTTGACCTTTTGTGTGCTGATTTTTCCCCGCTTTGAAACTAAACCAGAGCAAAGTGTGTTTCACTTTGTGAAAGAAGAAGGACTGTGAATTGCCTCACAGCTGCAAGCTAAGTATCACAGAACTGATAAGGGACTTGTACAAATTACCAGTTTGTTTGGAGACGAGTGCTCTTGGCTATACCAAAAGAGGGCTTGGTTTAAGTGAATTTTCATTATAAAGAACATTGTTTTGAATTTTCAAACGTGTGTGTGTCTGAAATTTGTACCTGTGAATTTTTGGGAGGAATCTACCAGAGAGCCCGACAGAACAGTTAAGGTTTGTGGACTTCATTTCGCAGACTCCCATGGTGCCTGGGGAATTCTGGGAGTTGGAATCCACATCCATTAGAGTTGCCATGGGTGAGAAACACCAATATGACAAGTTCAAAACTTTCCATATTCTTCCTTGACCATGAATAGCCAGTGCTGTGGATGGTTAGTGAGAGAATCAAGAAAGCTCCACCAGAAAGCGAGATAAATGAGGTGCTGTAATAACTGTGTCCAATGATCATGATTTCTATAACTTAACTTCTATAACTTAACCAAGAGCCTCGGTGGTGCAGTGGTTAGAGCACAGTACTGCAAGCTACTTCTGCTGATCACCGGCTTGGGAGATCGAATCTCACCAGGTTCAAGGTTGACTCAGCCTTCCATCCTTCCAAGGTCGGTAAAATGAGGACCCAGATTATTGGGGGCAATAGGCTGACTCTCTGTAAACCATTTAGAGAGGGCTGTAAAGCACTGTGAAGCGGTATATAAGTCTAAGTGCTATTGCCATTAACTCATTTCCCCTTTCAATAAATCTAGTCAATGAAGACTACAAGAGTCTTGTGTTTTGTTTCAGGCAGCTGGCTGGGGAATTCTGGGAGTTGAAGTCCAAATACCTTAAAGTTATCATGGTTAAAAAACTGATACAAGTACAAAACTTCCCCATAATTCTTCCTTGACCATGAATAGCCATCTCCCCAGTGCACCGTGGAGGGTTATTGAAAAGACCAATACAGAAAAATCAATTAGATGTTATAATAAAGGTATCCAGGCGCCAAGCTTTCTACAACTTAACTCTTTCCTCCTTTCAATAAATCTAGTTAAAGAAGACTGCGAGAATCTTGTGTTTTGATTGTGGGGAGATGCCTGGGGAATTCTTGGAGTTGGTCCACACATTTTAAACATTGGGAAACTCTATATTAGACAATGTCCCAAGATCCTTTATGGTTCTATGTAGCCATCGGGTTCCTATATAGAAAACGATGTGGAGAACCGTGGAGACCTGTACAATTTGTAGTCCCCCCACAGCTGGGGATAACTCCACATCAATTGTGGATCCACATCAAGGCACTACTAACTAACCCCCTCCTCCTTCAATAGGATTCTTTCAGTCTGGACGGACTTCGTATTGCTAGCATTTTTTTATGGCAAATTAAACCCAACCCACCCAGACTTTCACATCAATTAATATTCCCTTTCCCTAACTCATGCATTTCGCTCCTCCTTTTATTTAAATGTGGACCTCCCAAATGTGTGGTTGTCCCCCCCCCCAAAAAAAGGCAACTGGGCTTTGTTTTTTCTTGAAGATGTTTCACTTCTCATCCTAGAGCAGTGGTCCTCAACCTGGGGTTAAGGACCCCTTTGGGGGTCAAATGACCATTTCACAGGGGTCACCTAAGTCCACAGGAACTAAAGCTTCTATTCTGGCACCTTGGAACATATTTTGACAATCCGACCAATCAGGCGTTTACAGTGGGGGTGTCGCTCTGACCTTCCTGCCAATCAGCTTAAAGCTCTGTTGGGAGAATTGGTGCTAGAATTGGTCATGTTGGAGGCTGACCGCAACATGAGGAACTGTATTAAGGGGTCGCAGCATTAGAGAAGCTGAGAACCGCTGTCCTAGAGATTTCTTCCGTTCTGAATGGTGGAGGATGGAAGGATTTATGTATTCCTCAGTCATCACTGAAGCCACGGCTTCTTCTTTCAAACTTTTCTACTTAAGAACCTGACCACGGAAAGAATGAAGTTTCTAAGTAGAGGTTCCACTGAATTTGGGTGAGCCCGAGGGCACAAATAAACCTCCAAGTGGCTTCAGTGACTTCCAGAAAGAATACTAATGACCAGACGATTGCAAGGATTGTAAATCCTTCCGTCCTCCACCACTAAGTCAGAACTGAAGATACTTCTCGGATGATGAGAAGCGAAGCGTCTTCAAGGAAAAAAACAAGCCCCAAAAAACCACCAAAGGTTTTTTTGGGGGGTGGGGGAAATCACCTTTGGTACAACTGTGACTTCGATGACCCGAGAATCTCCAAACACATTTCATTCGGGATGGAGAAGCTGGTGGTCTACAAATTTTGCTGTGCTTTCTCACTTTCCTGAAATCCCAGTGTGAAGCGCTTTGCTCTTCCCGGCTGAGAGCTGCAACTTTAACACACACAACAACAACACACACAC
The DNA here is from genome assembly GCF_031021105.1 of Erythrolamprus reginae. Taxonomy (NCBI): domain Eukaryota; kingdom Metazoa; phylum Chordata; class Lepidosauria; order Squamata; family Dipsadidae; genus Erythrolamprus; species Erythrolamprus reginae. The sequence goes on from NC_091955.1 coordinate 94,232,793, forward strand.
ACACACCAAAACACACACACACTCTGGCCCCCTTCTCCAAACCTTAACTTTTTTGGAGCCTGTGTTTCAAAGGCAGCTTGCATAAGCGTTGTGGGTCACACGCAGTGGTCAAGAACGGAGATTGTCTTTTCAGACTTTTGAAGACGCCTCCAAGGTTTGTGGGGTGATATTCAGTTTTGGAAAGAGAGAGGGAGAGAGAGCACTTTCAACAAATGTCTGTCCTATTTTGGGGCCAAATCCAGACCCCTTGTTCGGCCTCCACTGCAGATTAAATGAGGACGTTTTAAAAATAAAATAAAAATCAGCGTGTGGGATTGTGTTGCAGCATAAGAGATTCCCTCTTCAGCTAGCCCGTACTGGAGAAAAAATATATAATTTTCCACCCTCTCTACCTGAGAAATCCTGGTTCTAAACTGCATCTCTTTTTTACAGATTGGAAGCTGTCTTTAAACCCAGCTCGTTTGGTTGTCATCGTGAGGACTAGAGACTTGCTTTTTTGCTAAAAACCCAGTTCAGGAAATGAAAAAAAAACCAACAACAACTGGTGGCATCAGGAAAAGTTCTCTTCCCCGTAGGGTTTCCTGTTTGGGTCTCCTTGTCCAAGACAATTTGTGATTATTTCTCCGGATTCCCCATTCCCGACCTCTCTCCGACCCACCGAAGTCCTTTTAAGAAAAAAAATCAGTGCGCGTACATATAACTCTGCTCAGAAAGCCAACGGGTTCGAAAAGAAACAATGATGATGATAATAATAATAATAAAAATTCCACAAAAATTTGCCGTCCCATCTGGTGCCGTCACAACCCATTTGGCTTCAACGCATTGGCACTTGTGGCTGAAGATATTGGAGTTTTCCGTTCTTGGATAGAAATTTGAAGGGAGGCGGGGCAGAGCGGGGCGGGGCTGGAGGTCCGTCTTTTGTCACGCCCACCTTCTCCTCCTCCGCCCCCATTTTTCCTTTCGTTTAAAAAAAAACAAAAAACAAAGCACACCCCCACCGCACGGACTCCCCACCCGCTTATAAATGGGTGTCTTCTTCTTCATCCAGTTCGTCCTTGGTCAGGCTGTCCATGGGGACGATCCAGCTGTCTCCCAGCTCGCCGTTCAAGTTCACTTTCTTCTCCTGCATTTCGGAGAAGGTCTCCATCACTTCCAGCGTGGGGTTGTCGTGGTAACCGTTCTCGATGGTGTGCAGCTCTTCCGTCAGGCGCTGCTGGACGGAAGGAAAAAAGGAAGAAGACACCGTCAGGGATAGAAACATAGAAACATAGAAGACTGACGACAGAAAAAGACCTCATGGTCCATCTAGTCTGCCCTTATACTATTTTTTGTATTTTATCTTAGGATGGATATACTAAAAGATTCTCTAAAAAGGACTGTGTTATAGAAGTTTGCGGAGAGGGGCGGCATACAAATCCAATAAATAAATAAATAAATAAATGAAGGAAGGAAAGAAAGAAAGAAAGAAAGAAAGAAAGAAAAACATAGAAGACTGACGGCAGAAAAAGACCTCATGGTCCATCTAGTCTGCCCTTATACTATTTTTTGTATTTTATCTTAGGATGGATATATGTTTATCCCAGGCATGTTTAAATTCAGTGACTGTGGATTTACCAACCACGTCTGCTGGAAGTTTGTTCCAAGCATCTACTACCCTTTCAGTCAAATAATATTTTCTCATGTTGCTTTTGATCTTCCCCCCAACTAACTTCAGATTGTGTCCCCTTGTTCTTGGGTTCACTTTCCTATTAAAAACACTTCCCTCCTGAACCTTATTTAACCCTTTAACATATTTAAATAATGTTTCGATCATGTCAGAACATAAGATATATATGGTAATGACAAGGATATCCTGTATGTATATAGTTTAAGAAATAGAATATTGAGATATAAACTTTTATGTATTGCTATGTAACAATTCTACTATTTTCCTAAACCATTTGATTCTGTACCTCCTCCCCCCCTTTTTTTGTTTATATTCCTCTTTTTTATTAACTTAATAAATAAATTATTTTTTAAAAAAAATGTTTGCAAGGAAACCACCCAGCTCAAAGAGCCCCAACCGCCCCGACGAAGGTCATGTCGTTCCACCTGGTCAGAAAAAGCTGCCTTACCTGGTCCTTCCTCTGAGATATACGTTGGTGGCAGCAGCCGTAGATGGCAGCGACGAGGAGCAGAGAGGCCGCCATGCAGATGATGGTGATAATGAGAGGAAGGCTCAAATGGTCCTTGGGCTCCGTGTCCAGGGGTCGGCCACCATAGGTCATGTTGTTCACGCCAAACTGTTGGAAGAATATCTGGTCAATGGTTGGCCTCAGCCAAAGGGATTGGGATTCTCTCTTTTTTTATATAGAATAGAATAGAATTTTATTGGCCAAGTGTGATTGGACACACAAGGAATTTGTCTTGGTGCAGATGCTCTCATAAAAAAACAGATGCATTTGTCAAAAATCATGTGGTGCAACACTTAATGATTGTCATAGGGGGCAAATAAGCAATGAAGAAACCGATTCAGATTTCCAGGATGGCTCCGGCAATAAATTGGAATTTTGGAGAGCACTTTGACTGGGACTCTGATTTAGTTTGATTGCTACCTGGAACCTTGACATTATGTCTTTCTGATGTTCCTCAACTCTAATTCCAAGCAAGTCTTGTAATTTCAGCAACATTTGAAGGACAGCAGGTCCTGGTTGAAACACAGGAGACTGGACCTTGTCCATAGCTACTTCTTCCTTACCTTCTCCAGTTCTGACTTCTTCGCAGCCAGAGCTTCGGATAATTCTTCATCCACAAAGTGTGCTAAGGAAAATAGATAAAAAGGATCAAAGGGCAAAGTAGACTTGGATTAGATTAGAGAAACAGAGTTGAAAGGGACCTTGTAGGTCATCTACTCCAGTGTTTCCCAACCTTGGCCACTTGAAGATATCTGGACTTCAACTCCCAGAATTCCCCAGCCAGCATTCGCTGGGGAATTCTGGGAGTTGAAGTCCAAATATCTTCAAGTGGCCAAAGTTGGGAAACACTGATTTAGTCCAATCCCCCCTATCCAAGCATTTCTGACTAAGGCTTTGTAGAGTGGTATTAGTACCTTCCTTGATCTTGATTGAATCCCTCTGATAATGCTATTAAGCCTGGTTTCACCCAGTCTATATGTATAATTATGGGGGCTTTTTTTTTAACCTAACTTTTCTCTACAATGATTTTAATTTTGTTAGATAGGGCCCAGTATTCACGTTTTGTCAAGATCCATCTTCTAGGACGGGGTTTCCCAACCTTGGCAACAGGAAGATATCTGGACTTCAACTCCCAGAGTTCCCCAGCCAGCAATGCTGTCTGGCGGGACCCAGGGGAAGAGCCTTCTCTGTGGCGGCCCCGGCCCTCTGGAATCAACTCCCCCCCGGAGATAGGGCTGCCCCCACCCTCCTTGCCTTTCGTAAGCTCCTAAAAACCCACCTATGTCACCAGGCATGGGGAAATTAATATACCTCTCAGCTATTATGATTTATGTATGGTTTATGTGGGTTGTATGATTTTATTATAAGGGTTTAAAATACTGTTTTTAATATTGGATTTGTACTCTGTATACATTGCATGTTGTGAGCCGCTCTGAGTCTTTGGAGAGGGGCGGCATACACATCTAATTAATCATCATCATCATCATCATCATCATCATCATCATCATCCCGAAAAAGTGGTCGAAAATGAGCAAGCAAAACTACTGTGGGACTTCCGACTTCAGACTGACCGAATTCTGAAGCATAACACACCAGACATTGTGATCGTGGAGAAAAAGAAAGTATGGATCATCGACATCGCAATCCCAGGAGACAGCAGAATTGAGGAGAAGCAGCTAGAGAAATTAGTGAAATACGAAGATGTAAAAATCGAGCTGCAACGACTCTGGCAGAAGCCAGTGAAAGTGGTTCCAGGGGTACTTGGCATGCTGGGCACAGTGCCAAAGGATCTCAGCGGACATTTGAAAACCATCGGAATTGACAAAATCTCCACCTGTCAATTGCAAAAGGCCGCTTTACTGGGATCGGCAAACATAATTCGCCGCTACATCACGCAGTCCTAGGTGCTTGGGAAGCGCCCGACTGGTGATGAAATATGAAATCCAGCATAGTGCTCTCGTTTGCTGAGTTGTATTGACATAATAATAATAATAATAATAATAATAATAATAATAATAATAATAATAATAACAACAACAACGACTGTAGCTTTTCAAAAACAAGACTGCGCAGCCATTTGACCAGGATTGCTTATAAAGTCTCCTGCCATAAGGACACAAGGAGAAATAGATGCTTTCGGCTATGCTCAGCATGAGCTCTTTCTACAAGGGGCCAAAAACACTCAGCTTTTGTCTAAGTCTTACTCAGGACTAACGACCAGACCTACTTTCCACAGATGTCTTGATCACAGCCACTCTCGTCAGATCCTCCGTGTCCGAAGCGAGCCAAATCGTACAGTCGTCCCGATTCCGGTTGTAGTTGGGCTTCAAGGCTTTGCAAAGTATCTCCATAAGAGCCTCTTTCAGTGGACTTCCCTCCAAGCTGCTCTGTAGGAAGAAGAACGGGGGTTGAAGGACCTAGGAGGTGATAGTCCAAGCAAAAGAGTGACCATGACCTCCGCTGATACAGGCAGGCAGACAGACAGACAAGCAGATAAGCTGGCTGGGGAATTCTGGGAGTTGAGGTCCACACTTCAGGAAGCTCAGACTGCCCAAGGAGCTGCTGATACAGTTCTACAGAGGAATCATTGAGTCTGTCATCTGCACCTTTTTTAATCCTTTAAAAAAAAATAAAAAAAATAAAGAATTTTAAATGCAAGTTTAAAGATTTGCCACAACAATGGCATATACAGTAAAAGGAAGATTAACATTGACTTTAAACGGATTAAGAGCTCAGATGGATTTGATGTAAGACTTTGAAGTTAATTGAAAGGATCCTTTCTCGTGGGAAAACATTTGTGTTTATACTCCGAATTGAGTGACAAGATGATTTTGAAGGTTTACACCAGAGGGCACCAGAGAGCTACCTTAAAAGAGAGGAAATTTTTGTCCGTCCGTCCATCCGTCCGTCCATCCATCCATCCATCCATCCATCCATCCATCCATCCATCCATCTATCTATCTATCTATTAGATTTCTATGCCGCCTTTCTCGAAGCGACTCAACATAATAAATACGAACAATATATGTGTAGAAATCTAACTATTTAAAAAGAAATATACAAAATCAGTAAAATTCTAAAAAACACCCATGCAAAGTCATCTACATTCATCCAATTCAATCATTCACAACATCAGCTGGAGATAATCTCGTTTTAATGCCATTTGAAGAACAGAAACAAATCCCAATGAAATAAAATTGAAACTGACTTATGGGTGGTTAAAAAAAAACGAGTTACAAGAAAAGGGATGGAATTATGACTTGACAAATGGCGCTGGATGAGGATTTAATCATTTCAAAAGACAGGCAAATCCTAAACCAGAAAAGTGATGGGGGCAGTTTATTTTTAACACTGGGAGTACCAAAAAAAAAAAAAAGGATTTACTGAAATAAGCCACGCTGGAATTACAAAAGATTGACAAAAACCCTGAGAATTTTGAGAGATGAGACAAAGAGAATATGAGAAACGAGTCAGAATTTTTAAAAAAGGAATTTAAGGATCATAGGGAGAAAAACAACAGAATAATGGTTAAAATACTGGGTTGCTATTTTTGGTAAAACTCAGTGGTGTTTTTTTATACTGATTCGACAATAATGTCTTAAAAATTGCTTATGTAAAGAGAACAGAAAGAAGGAATATGCTTACACAGGAATGGAATATGCTTAAACATAAATATAATAAACAAATAATTCCCTCAACACTGTCAGACTTTCTACTAAATCTGCACTTCTATTCTATTAGTTTTTCTCATCATTCCTTTCACCCATTTCCTCCCAAGTTGACTGTATGACTGTAACTTATCCTGATACGTTTTATGCTTAAGATCTTCCACCATTCTTGTAGCCCATCTTTGGACCCGTTCAATTTTGTCAATATCTTTTTGTAGGTGAGGTCTCCAGAACTGAACACAGTATTCCAAATGTGGTCTCACCAGCGCTCTATACAATGGGATCACAATCTCCCTCTTCCTGCTTGTTATACCTCTAGCTATGCAGCCAAGCATCCTACTTGCTTTCCCTACCGCCTGACCGTACTGTTCACCCATTTTGAGACTGTCAGAAATCACTACCCCTAAATCCTTCTCTTCTGAAGTTTTTGCTAACACAGAACTGCCAATACAATACTCAGATGGAGGATTCCTTTTCCCCAAGTGCATTTATGGAGATGGTGTAAGGAAAAGAAGTGCAAATGTTTTCATAGAAGATAAACTATAATCCAAGTGCTTTGTTGGAGATACTTACACAAGGTCGTGACTCATTTAGGGTGAGAATGATGGCCTTCTCCTTTGGGGGCATGTCCTTCTGGCAAATGATCTGGGGGAAAACACAAATTAGATGGGTGTGAGTGTGTATTCGGTTTGGGCCACAACAAAAACAAATATCTGGTTTGAGGTCTTCCATAGTTTAGCCAGTGACTGACATTTCGGTACCTTGTTGGCATCATACCTAGTGCCAACCTGCCTTCCATTGAGGACCTGTACACTGCACGAGTCAAAAAGAGGGTGGGGAAAATATTGACTGACCCCTCATATCCTGGACATAAACTGTTTCAACTCCTACCCTCAACGTCGCTACAGAGCACTGCAACCAAGACAACTAGACACAAGAACAGTTTTTCCCCGAACGCCCTCACTCTACTAAACAAATAATTCCCTCAACACTGTCAAACTATTTACTAAGTCTGCACTACTATTACTACTAGTTTTTTCTCATTGTTTCTATCACCCTTTTCCTCCCACTTAGGACTGTATGACTGTTACTTGTTGCTTGTATCCTAAGATTTTTATTAATATTGATTGTTTCTTCATTGCTTATTTGACCCCTATGACAATCATTAAGTCTTGTACCACATGATTCTTGACAAATGTATATTTTATTTTATGTATGCTGAGAGCATCTGCACCAAGACAAATTCCTTGTGTGTCCAGTCACACTTGGCCAATAAAATTCTATTCTGTTCTGTTCTGTTCCGTTCCATTCTAAATAAAGATTCTATTCTATTCCATTCCATTTATTTATTAGATTTGTATGCCGCCCCTCTCCGTAGACTCCATTCCATTCCATTCTATTCTATTTTGTTTAAAAAAAGATTCTATTCTATTCTAAATAAAGATACCATTCTATTCTATTCTATTCTAAATAAAGATTCTATTCTATTCTAAATAAAGATTCTATTCTATTCTAAATAAAGATTCGATTCTATTCTATTCTATTCTAAATACTCTATTCTATTCTAAATAAAGATTCTATTCTATTCTAAATAAAGATTCTATTCTATTCTATTCTAAATACTCTATTCTATTCTAAATAAAGATTCTATTCTATTCTATTCTATTCTATTCTAAATATTCTATTCTATTCCATTCCATTCTAAATATTCTATTCTATTCCATTCCATTCCATTCTATTCTATTCTATGTACCCAGACCATCTGCTTACCTTAGTCTGTCCTTGCACCAAACTCAGGTTTGTCCGGCTGGAAGGAGAGAGGACATCAGAGGTCTGAGGAGTGAAGGTCCCCGTGGACAAAACCGGAGCCGTCGTCTTTAACTCCGGGCGAGCTGAAAAGCCGCTAGGGGAGGAAGGAACCGTGGAGCTTCCAGGGGACCCTGCGGATTTGGGCATCGTGGTTGTCACCAACGTTTTGGGCGAGGTGAGCGACAACGATAATTTATCTTTGCTCGTTGTCCCACTTTTGGCAGTCGCGACAGTTGCTAAAGTTGTACGGCCACTGACAACTCCCGGCACGGCCGAAGGCTTTGCAGAAATGAGTGGAGGCGCTGGGCTTTTTGCTGGAGGGAGAGAGAGAAAGGACAGGTAGACCACAATGGAGCCCCAAAGTTATGGGACTGAGTGGGTTTTGTTAAGTGGGTTTTGTTCCATTTTACGATCTTTCTTGCCACTGTTGCTAAGCGAATTATCGTGGATATTAAAGTTGATTTCATAGTTGGACTATCGGGAGATCGTAAAAGGGGATTCTATCTATGTATCTATGCATCTATGCATCTATGCATCTGTCTGCCTGCCTGCCTGCCTGCCTGCCTGCCTGCCTGCCTGCCTGCCTGCCTGCCTGCCTGCCTGCCTGCCTGCCTGCCTGCCTGCCTGCCTGCCTGCCTGCCTGCCTATCTATCTATCTATCTATCTATCTATCTATCTATCTATCTATCTATCTACCTACCTACCTACCTATCTACCTATCTACTTACCTACCTACCTACTTACCTACCTACCTACCTATCTATCTATCCATCTATCTATCTCTCCATCTATCTATCCATCTCTCTCTCTCCCCCAATCTACCATCTACCAACCTACTTACCTACCCACCCACCCACCCACCCACCCACCCACCCATCCATCCATCCATCCATCCATCTATTGGATTTCTGTGCTGCCCCATGTAGAGAGCATTGCACTAGTTGAATCTCGAGGTGTTGAGGACATGAGTGACTGTGAGCAAAGACTCCTTGTCCAAATAAGGCCACAACTGGCGCACCAAGCAAACTAATTTAATTTCTAACATTTATAAGCTGCCCAACTCCTGTTAAACTCTGGGTGGCGTACAACAAAATGAAAACATTATTTTTTTTAAAAAAGAAGCCGGGGTGGCGCAGCAGGTAGAGTGCTGTACTGTAGGCCACTGAAGCTGACTGTAGATGTGAAGGTCAGCGGTTCAAATCTCATTACCGGCTCAAGGTTGACTCAGCCTTCCATCCTTCCGAGGTGGGTGAAATGAGGACCCGGATTGTGGGGGCAATAGGCTGGCTCTGTTAAAAAGGGCTATTGCTAACATGTTGTAAGCCGCCCTGACTGAGTCTAAGGAGAAGGGCGGCAAAAAAATCAAATGAATGAATGAATGAATAAATAAATAAATAAACAATATAAAACAATTTACAAACCCCTATAAAACATTTGTGACATTTCAGATCAGAGCTCGATGCTGTTGTGCAATGACCCTAGGCATGCGAACAAAGCCAGGTTTTTAAGGCTTTCCGGAAAGCCAGGAGGGAGGGGTGGTACAATTCTCTGGGGGGAGTTGGTTCCAGAGAACCGGGGCCACCACAGAGAAGGCTCTCCCACACGGCCCTGCCAGTCGACATTGTTTGGCCGAGGGGACCTGGAGAAGGCCAACCCTGTGGGCTCTAGTTGGCCGCTAGAAAGTGTGAAACAGAAGACTCTGGGAGTTGAAGTCCACAAGCCTTTAAAGTTGCCATGGCTGGCTGGGTAATTCTAGGAGTTGAAAGTCTACAAGTCTTTAAAGTTGCCAAATTTCAAGTCTCCTGGCTTCAGGGAATTATTATTATTATTATTATTATTATTATTATTATTATTATTATTATTATTTAGCTTAAAGCTCTGTGGGGAGACTTGGCGCTCGACTTATGGTTGGGGGCCACCACAACATTTATTTATTTATTAGATTTGTATGCTGCCCCTCTCCGAAGACTTGGAGCAGCTCACAACAGCAAAGCCCAGTACAAATCCAATGATTAAAAACAATTAAAAACCCTTAATTAAAAGCACTCATACACCCCAAACAAACCATACATAAAACGGGATGGCCAGGGGGAATCAATTTCCCCATGCCTGGCGGCAGAGGTGGGTTTTTAAGAGTTTACGAAGGGCAAGGAGGGTGGGGGCAGTCCTGATCTCCGGGGGGAGTTGATTCCAGCGGGCCGGGGCCGCCACAAAGAAGGCTCTTCCCCTGGGTCCCGCCGGAAGACATTGTTTCTTCGACGGGACCCGGAGAAGGCCAACTCTGTGGGACCTAATCGGTCACTGGGATTCATGCGGCAGAAGGTGGTCCCGAAGGTATTATTATAATCCAGAGATTTGGCACAACGTACCTGTGGATCCGACTGGCCTTGTAGAGGAAGGCAAGGCGGGAGAAGGGGTCACCATACTAGGCTTGCTGGCGGAGGTGAGGTCTTTCGCAACACTCCCCCGTGAAGAAGTAGCATGGATGGTGGTAGGCAACACCGGAGCCAACGTTGTTGCCCGCGAGGGCGTTGTCTTTGCAGCGCTGACGGCTATGACAGGACTGGTGGTATCTCCGGGCTTTGTGGCCAAAGAAGGGACGGTGGTTTTGACAGGAGTCCCCGTTGCAGCTCCCTTCGAGGGTCCCACCACGGCTGGAGAAGTGGGGGAGGGTGGCAGGCTCGTAGGTTTGCTGGAGGGCGCCCCTAGTGGCGAAGTGAGTTTCGGGGTGGTTACAATGCCCGATGTTTTGCTGGAAGGAGTAATAGCGGCGACAGAAGTGGCCGTCAGCTTTGTTGGAGGAGGCGTTGAAGCATCAGCGGTTACTCCTAATATGCCCCCTTGAGAGAGAAACCAGAGTTAGAAAAAGGTCGTGGGTTGCCCCAATTTTTTAATTTATTTTTTAATTTTTTTTAAATAATGAACAAACAAAACAAGACATACCGACAAACTTTCAGATATTAAAAAACACACAAAATGAATTATTATTATTATTATTATTATTATTTAGATTTGTATGCCGCCCCTCTCTGAATTAGCTTAATACTTTACAATTCTGTTTCCATTGATTCATTCTTTTTCTTAAACGTTAGTTCAATTCTTTTTTCTTTTCTATCCAACTATATAATTTCCCCCAAACTGTGTAGTAGTCTTTATTTTGTTTATTCTGTAATCTGTATGTTAATTTGCTTAATTTAGCACAATCTAGCATTTTCCTAATCACCATTTCTTCATCTGGTATATTTTCCTTTTTCCAAGTTTGTGCAAACACCAACTTTGCTGATGTTAATATATGTGTTATCAAGTAGTAGTCTTCCTTACTATGCTGTCCTCTAATTATTCCCAAAAGATAACTCAACTAACTCCACTAGAAAATATACTTATAGACAAAATTTACAGGTGTGCAGAAATGGACAGGCGTCAGAAGCTCTTGGCAGGTGGGGGGAGGGCTTCGGGGCAGCAAATATAACAACAACAACAACAATAATAACAACCACCACCAGCAGCAACAAAAAAAACAACAACAAGAACAACAAGAACAAGAACAACAACAACAAAGATAGATAGATAGATAGATAGATAGATAGATAGACAGACAGACAGACAGATAGGTGATAGGTAGGTAGATAGACAGACAGACAGACAGATAGATAGATAAATGATAGATAGAGGGATAGATAGATAGATAGATAGATAGAGAGGTAAATAAATAAATAGCATAAATAACATACATAACATACATAACACAACACAACACAACACACATAACATCACATATACTTTCAACACAATCCATATGTGTATATTTGTCTCATATAAACAATAATTCAATAACCTAAATTACAATTTTAATTTCTATTATTCAGTCTGTCTCCATATTTATTTTTCCAACTCCCCTCTTTCTATCTCAGGTGGCTATTCCACCTCCACTCCCTACTTTCTTCCCTTTCTACTACCCTCTCCTCCTCCTTCCTTCCTCTACCTCCCCTTCTACTCTCTCTCCTTTTCTACTTACGCCCTCCTCTAAATCCTTCCCTAAGTGTATAATTCTGATTCTATTTAATGACAATTTTTTACTCATTATAATCATAATCATAATTTTCTGTCTGTTTCTCTCTCCCCCCACCCAACTCCAAAATGCTTGTGCGTATTTTCCAGGCTTGGCCGGAAATCTGTTTTGTGTGTGTATGTGTGTTTTCGAGGCAAAGGCTGGAGCGGAGCAGAAAACTTTGGTGTGTTTTGTTGGCCTAGTTGCTCCTATCTTATAAATGCTGTGAGAAGTTGGCCGGCTTCGGGTGTTTCCTAGTTCCATCAGTTCCGTTTCTGCATGGGAAGGTCCACTTGGACTCAGCTCAAAGAGGAGGAGAAGGGTGGGTCCTTCCTTTCCTTTCCCCCTCCCTGCCTCCAGTTCACACAGGATTCAACACAGCAGCGTGTGCAAGTTACACGGCAACACGTGACTTTTCTCACCTAGGTGAGAAAGCCCTCAAGAGTTGTTCACCTAATCCTACAGGGGTTGGACAAAAAATTGGAAACACTTGACTTTTTGGCATCATAACGTTTGAACATGTTCAAATCAAACAAAACTTGGCATATTTTAATGTTTTTTTAAATTCTGTTATTTTTAAACTATCTTTTTTTTTTTTTACAGAAATTTAAGGAAATGGGTTATAATCTTCTAGAAATGGCAGACCTCTCAGACTTTCAAAGAGGCCAAATTGTTGGTGCTCGAATGGCAGGCGCTAGTGTAACAGAAAGTGCCTGAATATTTGGCGTTTCAAGAGTTCCGAGCCGAGCAACAGGCACGACGCGCCAGCCACTTTTTCGGTTTTTGCTTCTGCGTGCAGGTGGTGAGGCCGTCCGACTCCACCCTGCGGCTTTTGGAAATGTTGCAAGGCTTTTGGACTGACCTCCCCAGGCCGGTCACAGACAGCAGGCGGGTCTGCTCCAGGGGGATGGAAGAGGGCGTTTTTACCCTCCTCCAGCTCCAGGGAAGCCTTTGGAGCCTGTGGAGGGCGAAACACAAGTCTACTGTTGGAAAACAGGCCATTTCCGGCCTCCAGGAGGCCTCCAGGAGGGAGCTGTTTTCACCCTCTCCAGCACTCACACACGCTCTTTCGGCACCCGAGGAAAAAAAGGTTCGCCATCATTGGAATAGAATAGAATGGAAATGGAATGAAATAAGAGTGGAGTGGAATGGAATGAAATAGAATTAGAATGGAATGGAATTAGAATAGAATAGAGGGGTTGGACAAACAAATGGAAACACCTTGCAGCTCTTCCGTGGAATCCAGATTTGTGAAGCTCCCTTCGAACAGTTTTTGTGGAAACTGGGTTCTGTACATGTCTATTGAGCTCTGCAGTGATTTTAGGAGCTGTGGTCTTGCGATCCGCTCTAACAATTCGCTTTAGAGTCCGACAGTCTCTCTCAGACAACTTCGACTTTCGACCAGACCTGTGCTTGGCTGAGGACGTTTTCCCTTCTCTTTCAAAAGCAGTCATGATTTTTCAGACGTGACCTCTTGAAACGCCGAACATTCGAGCACTTTCTGTTACACTAGCGCCTGCCATTCGAGCATCAACAATTTGGCCTCTTTGAAAGTCTGAGAGGTCGGCCATTTCTAGAAGGTTATAACCAATTTCCTTAAATTTCTGTTAAAAAAATATATCAAATAACAGAATTTTAAAAAATGTTAAAATATGTCAAGTTCTAATTGATTTGAACATGTTCAAACATTATGATTCCAAAAAGTCAAGTGTTTCCATTTATTTGTCCACCCCCTGTAGAATAGAACAGAACAGAACAGAACAGAATGAGGAATAGACTAGAATAAGGAATAGAATGGAATGGAATGAGGAATAGAAAGAAATAAAATAGGGAATAGAAAATAGAATAGAATGGAATAGGGAATAGAATAGAACAGAACAAAATAGAATAAAATGAGGAATGCAATAGAAAACTCCCAAACTTTTGACATATGTGTACCCCTTCTATAATTTTCGTAATGCTTAGTACCCTTCGCCCTCCGCAGGCATTGAATTATGGGCGTGGGCACTCGCGCATCCGCGATCGTGCACACACATGCTCTTTCGGCATCTGAGCGGAAAAAACGGTTCGCCATCCCTACTATAGACCCAACTACCTTCCTCAGCCATCCCCCTTTCGGGACCAGCCCCCTCTCTTGCTACTTCTGCCCTTCAGCCTTGCCGTTCCCTTCCCTGCTATTAATAGAGTTTTGTCACGGACGGGTGGGAAACGCTTGGGGACGGATGGACGGGCGGAGGCCGCGACCACAGGAAGGCTCTGGCGGCCGGGGAGGAAGTCCGCCCCCCTCTTGGTGTTCTTATTCCGCTCGTCCTGAAATAGCCAAAAGTGGGTCTCAAAAGTCCCCTCCATTGCTTGGCTTGGCCTTCTGTACATGCCTCCCGGTTCTCTGGCTCTTTTAATTGGCAACTTTTGCGGCCACTTTGGGCCCTGGAAACACAACGCCGTCCGCGTGAAAACTTGGGCATTCAGCTTTCTCGTCGCTGGATTTGAGGCAAACCAGGATGGAAATACTGTATTTTTCAGAGTATAAGACTCACCTTTCCCCCACTAAAAGAGGGGGAAATGTCGGTGCATCTTATACACCGAATGCAGCCATTACAGTACCACCTTCTGCCACATGAGTCCCAGCAACTGGTTAGGTCCCACAAAGTTGACCTTCTCCAGGTCCCGTCGACCAGACAATGTCATCTGGCGGGACCTAGGGGAAGAGCCTTCTCTGTGGCGGCCCCATCCATCTGGAATCAACTCCCTCCGGAGATTTGAACTGCCCCCACCCTCCTCACCTTCTGCAAGAGATGTAAGACCTATCTATATCGCCAGGCATGGGGCAACTAATGAATCCCCTTCTCTGACCATTAAAGTTATGAGTGGTTATGATTGTGTAGTATCAATTGTTTTTAAAGTAATGGGTTTTAGTTACAGTTTTTAAGTATTAGATTTGTATCTGTATTGTTCCATTGTTGTTGTGAGCTCTCCCGAGTCTTTGGAGAGGGGCGGCATACAAGTCTAATATATTATTATTATTATTATTATTATTATTATTATTATTATCTATCTATCTATCTATCTTTCATCTCTCTCTCTCTCCCTCTCTCTATCTATCATCTATCTATCTATCTATCTATCTATCTATCTATCTATCTATCTATCTATCTATCTATCTATCACCTATATCTATCTATCTATCTATCTATCTATCTATCTATCTATCTATCTATCATCTCTATCTATCTGTCTATCTATCTATCTATCTATCTATCTATCTATCATCTCTATCTATCATCTCTATCTATCTATCTATCTATCTATCTATCTATCTATCTATCTATCTATCTATCTATCTGATTTTATGGGCTAAGCTTAGGTCGTATTTAAGGCGATGTAGCTCTAAGCTTTCTAAACCGAGGATTGTAAGTCTAGTTGCGTAGGGTATTCTGTTGCGAGTGGAGGAGTGGAGGACTCTTCTCGTAAAAGTATATGTGGACATTTTCTAAAGTGTTGAAATCACCTCCGCCCATATAAGTCCTCACCTCATTACCCTTTAGCTTGGAGCACATTGTTTTCTGTTCTCTTTTAAAAAAAACACAAATTGTCAAAATCGGCCAACCGAAGGAACAATCAAGCGGCAACATCTTATGCAATTGCACTGTATCCATTGTCACATCAGACGGAGAGGGCCGAGCAGCTTTTAAATAGCTTTCAATGGAAATCGGGGTGAATGGAAATCACCCTCGCTTTCCCGAAACTTGGAACCCTTAAAAGAATGGGAGACAATCTCCCGCCACCAGCCAAACCTCCTGTTGACCTAAAGATGCCAGGATATCTTTTGGCTAGGGTGGGTCGGCCAAATGGATTTGTGAAAGGTTCGCCCGACATCTAAGTAAGTCTCAAAATGGGTGGACAGTGCGGTCAGCGGTAGGAAAAGCAAGTAGGATGCTTGGCTGCATAGCTAAAGGTATAACAAGCAGGAAGAGGGAGATTGTAATCCCGCTGTATAGAGCGCATTTGTGAGACCACATTTGGAATACTGTGTTCAATTTTGGAGACCTCACCTACAAAAAGATATTGATCAAATTGAATGGGTCCAAAGACGGGCTACAAAAATGATGGAAGGTCTTAAGCATAAAACTTCTCAGGAAAGACTTCATGGACTCAATCTGTATACAGTAGTCTGGAGGACAGAAGGGAAAGGGGGGACATGATTGAAATATTTAAATATGTTAAAGGGTTAAATAAGGTCCAGGAGGGAAGTGTTTTTAATAGGAAAGTGAACACAAGAACAAGGGGACACAATCTGAGGTTAGTTGGGGGAAAGGTTAGAAGTAACGTGAGAAAATATTATTTGACAAACTTCCAGCAGACATGGTTGGTCAATCCACAGTCACTGAATTTAAACATGCCTGGGATAAACATAGATCCATCCTAAGATAAAATACAGGAAATAGTATAAGGGCAGACTAGATGGACCATGAGGTCTTTTTCTGCCTCAATCTTCTATGTTTCTATCTTTCCACAATCGACTAGGAGGAAGGATGGTGTGAGAACACCACAATCCATTTCCTGTCTTACGGAAAGAGCAGTGATGGGCTGCCAAAATTTTTTACGGCCACACGGTGGGCGTGGCTTGTTTTGTGGGTGTGGCTTGATGGTCATGTGATCGGGTAGGAGTGGCCAGGTAGGAGTGGCTTGACAATCACGTGATCGGGGGGGGGGGTCTTAAAGGTCACGTGACTGGGTGGGAGTGGCTTACCGGCCAAGATAAGTTTTCAGATAAGTGCTTGGACTCTTTTTCAGTTTATGAAGTCACATTATTTGAACCACCACAAAAAGGACATATGATAGACAGCATGATTTGTGGAGGAGCACAGTGACATTTTCAGGTTTTGTACTGAACCCACAAGGTTCGGTAGGGTAACAGATTAGGCAAATAGCTCAATTTTCTTTCATTGCTATAAAAGTTCAGTTCTAGATAATGATTAAGATGATTAAAGTGTTTATGGGTAAAAACATACTATTTATTTCCTATTTTAAAAATAATTAAAGATCATACTAAGGGACTAGAGAAGGGAAGAGAATAAAAAAACTATTAAGTATTCAATAAATAGTGCATAAACTTACTACGCCCACTGTGTGTGTCCCCCGTCCCCCCCAGTGTGGGCAGCAGCTCATTACTGGGAAAGAGTAAGAACACTATGGACTGAGGAATTGCGGAGCGACGACTGAAAATGGGAGAAATGGCCTAGGTTTTCCCTCTGATGGAATATGTTCTGATCTCCAGCTAAGGCCACTGATCATTGGAATGAAGGATTGCTCTATGCAGAGAGGGCCGGCATACAAATCTAATAAATAATAATAATAATTTGTGAAACAATACATCATCTTTATTTTCCCCCCCTTTGTTACACACTGAATCATCTCGGCAGCGGTAATGTTTATGTTTATTATTATTATTATTATTTATTAGATTTGTATGCCGCCCCTCTCCATAGACTCGGGGTGGCTCACAACACAATAAAAACAGTTCATAACAAATCTAATGATTTACAATTTAAGATATTTAAAAAACCCCATTATTAAGCAGACATACACACAAGCATACCATACATAAATTGTATAGGCCCAGGGGAGATGTCTCAATTCCCCCATGCCTGACGACAAAGGTGGGTTTTAAGAAGTTTACGAAAGGCAAGGAGGGTAGGGGCAGTTCTAATCTCTGGGGGGGAGGTGGTTCCAGAGAGTCGGGGCTGCCACAGAGAAGGCTCTTCCCCTGGGGCCCGCCAACCAACATTGTTTAATTGACGGGACCCGGAGAAGGCCCACTCTGTGGGACCTAATCGGTCGCTGGGATTCGTGCGGCAGGAGGCGGTCTCGGAGATATTCTGATCCAATGCCATGAAGGGCTTTAAAGGTCATAACCAACACTTTGAATTGTGACCGGAAATTGATCGGCAACCAATGCAGACTGCGGAGTGTTGGAGTAACATGGGCATACCTGGGGAAGCCCATGACTGCTCTCGCAGCTGCATTCTGCACGATCTGAAGTTTCCGAACACTTTTCAAAGGTAGCCCCATGTAGAGAGCGTTACAGTAGTCGAACCTCGAGGTGATGAGGGCGTGAGTGACTGTGAGCAGTGAGTCCCGGTCCAAATAGGGCCGCAACTGGTGCATCTTAAACTTCAGTATGCAACATCAAAATTATTAACACATTCCACAAGTCATTCTAAGATTTATGGCTAGTCAGAGTTAGCCCAGAGTCATAAAAACTGCAATTAAAAGCACACAAGGCATAGCTTACATTCAGAGCTGCTTGAAAGAAACCTCCATTTTACTTAACGCAGGTTGACGACTCTACTCTTCTCTTCCTCTGACACCCGGACGTGATGATTTAATTACTTAATTAATTAACCTGTTCCTCTCCTTAATATTTCTTCCCTGACACTTGCTCTCTTCTAAAATAAGGATTTACCCATCTAGCATCTGCTTCTCCTTCGCTTGAATCTGAAGCCATAGAATCGTCCTGAGGTTGGTCTCCTACTTCTTCTGCCTCTAAATCAGGCACTACCACTAATTCATAACCACTTTCTGAATCAGACTCTGAAAAATCCCCAAACTGAACCCAAACTAGACACAACAGAATATAGGTAGCACCAAGGACTGTACATCACTCCTCCTATCTCTCCTCTTCTCCCTAAACCCCACTCCCTCCCTTCTAGCACTTGTGGTTGGCTCTGGCCCAGCTCCTGCCGCAGGGAATGTGGAGGTGGATGCAGGGGAAACTTCAACATGTCATAAGCCTGTTTTATTGCCGACAGAGTCACGTAGTTCAGTTTCCTTGAACAAAGAAGAAGGTGGGAGTGACTTGGAAGAGGGGGGCTTGGCACACAGCCCAGGAAGCCAATCTCCATTATCTTCGGTTGATTCGGATGCGGAAGTTTTGGACCCACGCAGGCGCAGAGTTATACGTAGAAGAGACCAATTGAGGGCATATTACAGGAGATAAGAGAGGCAACTTGTGTTTGGATGGGGCTCCAGTAATTAGTGCTGCTGATATAAATAGCAGCGTGTGGGTTTGGCTGTTGTGGGAGATTATCTGATCGTTGTGCTTCAGGACTGCCTTGCTGACTCCAGACTTTGTTGATTTTTCACAACTTTGAAACCAAAGCAGAGCAAAGTGTGTGTGTGTTTCACTTCGTGGAAGAAGGAGGGCTGTGATGTTTCTTCACAGCTGCAAGCTAAGTACTTAAGGACTGATTAAGGGACTTGTACAGACTACCAGGTTGTTTTTGGGACGAGTGCTCTTTGCAATACAAAAAGGCTGCTTTGTTTCTTTTGAATTTGGTGATAAAGAACATTGTTTTCAATTTTCAAACATGTGTGTGTGTCTGAAATTTGTACCCTTGAATTTTCGGGAGGCTCATACCAGAGAGCCCGGCAGAACAGCACTGATGCTGATACTGTACTTGGATGGGTCATGAGACCCCAGTCTATTTCCTCCTCCTCCTTCGCCCACCTCCACAAAGCATCTTCCTCCTTCTCTACAAACACTATTCTCTTCTAGCACTGATGTTGATACCTAGCTGGGTCATGAAACGTCTACAAGATAGGTTCTATGACTGGATAGAAAAAAAGGAAAAAGCAAAGACAGGGAGTCAATCAATGTTAGAAAGTTGGAGAGTAAATGTCAGGGGATCGGTCTAAAAAAAAGAAAGGGAAAGAAAACCTGAATAAGATCATTGTTCTGAATTTGATGTACAGTATATTATGTCAATGTTATGTAATAGAAGACAAGCACTATTAGAATTGTATTACAGGCACGTCCAACATTTTAAAATGTCTTTTGTGTTTTGTTTTGTGGGTCATAAATAAAGTTTATTTTTAAATAATAACAAAAAAAAATTCTTTCAATTGTTCTTTTAAATATTGTTTTTATTTGTTGGAAGCTGTCCAGAGTCCTTGAGGCATTGGGCGGCATATAAATTAGACAGAGAGATAGACAGACAGACGAAGGAAGGAAGGAAGGAAGGAAAGAAAGAAAGAAAGAAAGAAAGAAAGAAAGAAAGAAAGAAAGAAAGAAAGAACAGGGTGTCCAAGGGGAAAGCATTTTGAAATTCCCTGATATTTCCCTGACATTTCCCTGTAACTTGCAATCTAGTTAAGGAGCAGTTGTAGGTGACGTCATACCAAACAGCTAAGACATGGAGAAAGATCGGTAGCTGAGGAAGCAAGTTGTTGCCACAGTTATGCTCATTTTTGCTTGACTCTGCCAGGCAGCACGATCCATTTAAAAAAAAAAAGTTGTTTTTCCCCCTGATTTATTCCATTTTTAAAATGAATTCCCTGATAATTCCCTAATTTCCCAGGTTTAAGAAAGAAAGAAAGAAAGAAAGAAAGAAAGAAAACAGGAAGGAAGGAAGGAAAGAAGGGAGGGAAGGAAGGAAGGAAAGAAAGACAGAAGGGAAGAAAGAAGGAAGGAAAGGAGGGAGGGAGGGAAGGAAAGAGAAAGAAGGAAGAAAAGAAGGGAGGGAAGGAAGGAAGTGAAGAAAGGAAGGAGGGAAAGAAAGAAAGAAAGAAAGAAAGAAGGGAGGGAATGAAGGAAGGAAGGGAAGAAAGAAGGAAGGGAGGAAAGAAAGAAGGAAGGGAGGAAAGAAAGAAGGAAGGAAGGAAAGAAGGGAAGGAAAGAAAGAAAGAAAGAAAGAAGGAAGGAAGGAAGGAAGGAAAGAAGAGAGGGAAGGAAGGAAAGAAAAAAGGAAGGAAGGAAGGACGGGATGGAAAGAAAGAAAGAAAGAAAGACACTTTTCTGTCTGGTCCTTGAGTTGCTGCGAGGTCAGACAGATGACCATATTCTGGCTTTTAAAACAAAAAAGTTTAAAAACGAAAGAAAGGAAGAAAGAAAGAAAGAGGCGGCCACACTGGCTTGGCAGAAGATTAGGGCAAAGCCCTTTGAAGCTCTTATCTCCTTCTTTGCAGAGGGAGAACCAGGCACCCAAATTAACAAGGGCTCCGGGTGACTCAGCCCTTTATAGTCCCCATTATCAGCTCTTGGCCAGGAGGAGGCCGGGAGAAGCTTTGTGCACTAATGAGGCTCTTTACATCCTCAGATTATTTCACGTTTCAGGTGTGTTTGCTTGGTGGAAAAAAAACACAGCAGGACCCAATCGCTCTCGCTGAAAAGACAAGACTGTTTTCCCTGTAAATTTGCCCGACTGTTACGTGCGTTTCTGGGCCAGGCTCAGAGTAGAGGTGCAAAACCCTACAAAGAAAACTCGGTTTTTATCATTTGCGGCGCAGGAGGTGAGAAATGTTTCATTTATTTGGTTCCCTGGGCTTCAGAGCACCTTGGCCGTGCATATTGATGGGCTGACGGTGAAAGAGATAAACAACAGGACAATGTGGATTCATTTGGCTTCAGGATTCATTCTTCTCAGAGGAACAACAGGGGATCTGAACCTACATGAAGGACGGGTCAAAAGAGATGTTGGTGGGCAGAGCTGGTGGTCAAGGGGCTAGTTTAGAGGTGGTGAGTTCTAGTCCAGGCTTAGACATGAAAGTCATCTTTCTGGAACCCATACCACATCTCAGACATCAACACCCTTGAAAATGTCCAAAGATATTTCACCAGAAGAGCCCTTCACTCCTCCACTCGAAACAGCCCTTCACTCCTCCACTCGAAACAGAATATCCTACGAAAACAGACTAACAATCCTGGGCCTAGATAGCCTAGAACTACGGCGCCTAAAACACGATTTGAGTATTGCCCACAAGATCATATGCTGCAACGTCCTACCGGTTAATGACTACTGTACTTAGAAACATAGAAGACTTCAGCTTCAACCGCAATAACACAAGAGCACGCAACAGATTCAAACTTAATACGAACCGCTCCAAACTTGACTGTAAAAAATATGATTTCAACAATCGAATTATCGAAGCGTGGAACTCATTACCGGACTCAGTAATGTCAACCCCTAACCCCCAACACTTCTCCCTTAGACTCTCCACGCTTGACCTCTCCAGATTCCTAAGAGGCCAGTAAGGGGCGTACATAAGTGCACTGGTGTGCCTTTCGTCCCCTGTCCAATTGTCTTTCCTTTCTTTCATCTATCTTATATATTCTCTTCCTTTCATATATCCTCTCCTCTAAGTTCACTTTCACCCTCTTTTATATTATCACATGTCTATTTTTCTTCCTATGTATTTGTGTATTGGACAAATGAATAAATAAATGAAAAGAAAAGAAATAAAAGAAATCACCAGGTGACTGAATTCTAGTCTCACCTTAGTGCTGAAAGCCGGCTGGGTATCTTTGAGCCAATCACCAAGAGACTGTGAGTTCTAGTCCCACCTTAGTCCTGAAAGCTGGCTGGGTATCTTTGAGCCAATCACCAGGCGACTGTGAGTTCTAGTCCCACCTTAGTCCTGAAAGCTGGCTGGGTATCTTTGAGCCAATCACCAAGAGACTGTGAGTTCTAGTCCCACCTTAGTCCTGAAAGCTGGCTGGGTATCTTTGAGCCAATCACCAGGCGACTGTGAGTTGTAATCCCGCCTTTGGTGTGACATTGGCTGGGTAACTGGGTAACTTTGGGGACCGCTTTGGAATCATTTGACTTCCCTCCTTACCTGCTGGGTTACGATCCTTTTGAGGTTTGCAGCAGTAACTGTAACAACATTGCCAAAGAGGCACTAAGAGTTGTTACTTTGCAGTAGTAATTGTAACAACCTTTGCCAAAAAGGCATTAAGAGTTGTTAATCTAATCTTGCGTAGCTTCTTCTCTGGCAATATTACACTGCTAGCCAGAGCTTACAAAACATTTGCTAGACCAATTCTGGAATACAGCTCATCTGTCTGTAACCCACATATCGGACATTAATGTAACTGAAAGAGTCCAGAAATAATTCACAAGAAGAGTTCTTCACTCCTCTGCTCGCAACAGAACAACTTATTTGACCAGACTTGAAATTTTGGGCTTAGATAGCTTAGAGCTCCATCGCTCTAATAATTTTTATTGTATAAACATTAAAAAAACAAGACAGTACATAATCTATCATTTTACAATATACTTATTTGTTTGTTTAAATGTTGTACTTGCATCTTATAAGACAAACAACAAAACATAACACAACATAACCCCCCCCCCCATCCCGTTTGAACTGTTATAAGCACAGTTCCTTCTTTATATAATTATACGGCCTGGAACATCAGTGGTTATTGTATGATTGTTCTATAGTTCCAGTAAAACTAAGGTCGAGCTGCTGCTATATATCATAATCTTGTGAATAAAATTAATTCTAGGAACATCGGGTTTTATTTACAGCTATTATCTCGTCTCTTATCTACCCAAGCATAAAATTTCTCCAAAATTTCATAATACTTTGATTCGTCTTTAAATATTGCCCAAATTTATCCTTACTTACCTCCCGCCCTCCCTCTCTCTCTCATCTCTCTCTCTCTCTCTCTCTCTCTCTCTTTTTTATCTATCTATCTATCTATCTATCTATCTATCTATCTATCTATCTATCTATCTATCTATCTATCTATCTAATGGAGATGTACATCTGCTACATGCCATAAAGTACATTTTCAAAAAGCTTCTAGCCTGAGTAATATAAGAGATGGAGGATTGATGACCAATCTACAAGCATCAAGGAATACTATACTCTGGGCTGTTTTCAGCCCCTCCACTGTGAATTATTCAAACATTTGTTGGCTTCTCTAAGCAAGTCAAATGCATGGATAAAACGGGCCAGCGAAAGCTGAAGATCTGTTTCCTGTCACTCTAGGACAATGATGGCGAACCTATGGCACGGGTGCCACAGGTGGCACATGGAGCCATATCTGCTGGCACATGAGTCGTTGCCCTAGCTCAGCTCCATTGTGCATGTGTGTGCCAGCCAGCTGATTTTTGGCTCGCACAGAGGCTCTGGGAGGGCGTTTTTGGCTTTCAAAAAGCCTCCGTGGGGGGGATGGTATGGGGGAGGGCAGTTTTACCTTTCCCCGGCTCCAGGGAAGCCTTTGGAGCCTGGGGAGGGTGAAGCCTTAGTAAAGACCATTCTTTAAAATTTTATTTATTATTTTATTTATTTTAGATTATTTTATATTTTAATTTTAATTAATGTATATTGCTGCCTATTCACGGCTTACAGAATAATATTAAACCACATTTATAATAATAATAATAATAATAATAATAATAATAATAATAATAATAATAATGATAATTTATTAGATTTGTATGCCGCTTCTCTCCAAAGACTCAGGGCGGCTCACAACAATAATAAAAGCAATATTATAGTAGAACAAATCTAATATTAAAAACATATAAAACCCTATCATATTTAAAAAACCAAACAACGCATTCATACCAAACATAAAGCAAAATATAAAAGAGCCTGGGGAAAAGGTGTCTCAACTCCCCAATGCCTGGCGGCATACGTGAGTCTTGAGTAGTTTACGAAAGACAGGGAGGGTGGGGGCAGTTCTAATCTCTGGAGGAGTTGATTCCAGAGGGCCGGGGCCACCACAGAGAAGGCTCTTCCCCTGGGGCCCGACATTGTTTAGTCGACGGGACCCGGAGAAGGCCAACTCTGTGGGACCTTATCGGTCGCTGGGATTCATGCGGTAGCAGGCGGTTCCGGAGGTACTCTGGTCCAATGCCATGTAGGGCTTTAAAGGTCATAACCAACACTTTGAATTGTGACCGAAAACTGATTGGTAGCCAATGCAGGCCACAGAGTGTTGTAGATATGTGGGCGAATCTTGCAAGCCCCAGGATGGCTCTCGCGGCTGCGTTCTGCACGATCTGAAGTTTCCGAACACTTTTCAAAGGAAGCCCCATGTAGAGAGCGTTGCAGTAATCGAACCTCAAGGTGATGAGGGCATGAGCGACTGTGAGCAATGACTCCCTGTCCAAATAAGGCCGCAATTGGTGCACCAGGCAAATGCCCTATTATTAAAATGTGGTTTAATAATAAAACTAATAAAAAGTTTTATTTGTAAACTTATAGAAGTATTTATTATATACTTATAATAAAAACTAACAAAAAGAATCAAATAAATTAAGATAGTACAATATAACCTCCCCCTCATCTCCCACCCACCACCGTCTATAGCAGATCACACGAGCAATAGCACACTTCCCTGAAAATAAGACCTAACCAGAAAATAAGCCCTAATGCGTCTTTTGGAGCAAAAATGAATACAAGGCCCAGTCTAATTTTCGGGGGAAACGCGTAATTGAAAACACTGAGGCCCTTCCTCTCATAGGATCCTGAAAAACACATGACCCCCTCTTGTGAGTCACAATGTCGTTGCCCGAATGGGGTCAATTAGGCCTTTTGTACAACAACGATGTCATGACACATTTGCCATCACTTGCCCTTCTTCTCCCAAGCCTATTGTGGCTCACTGACCTGAGAGCAAATTGCTAATGACCCTCCTCACTTCCTGTGGCATTTCCTTTTTTTTTGGTCTGGCTACCAATCCACAGCTGGACAACTGGACTTTTGACCCTGTAGTTCCCTTTCCACTCGATGGTAGACGAAACCTTAAACCTTGAGTTGACAAAACACAGCCATTGTCTTTTTTTATTGCACGGTGCAATAAAAATAATGAGAGCAGCTCTACAAGCAGACAAAAAAGCTCTACAGAGAAACATTAAAACTGTCCAAAATATCATGCTACTAGTCCTGCACAACATTCTCAGAGACTCTTCTCTCTTAAAAAAAAAAATACAGTGATCCCTCATTTTTCGGTGGGGATGCGTTCCAAGACCACCCGTGAAAAACGAATTTCCGTGAAGTAGAGAAAAGATATTTTTAAAATGTATTTAATGAGTATTTGAACTTTTAAAAACCACCCTTTGCATTAAACAGTCATTCTATAATGTTTCTCAGCTGGAACCACATGGGACATCCTACCAGTTTCTTTAATAGAGTACAGTAGCACTGTAGAAGAATTTTATGAATTTTCAATGGATTTAATGGATTTAAGCCCCCTTTGAAAACCCGTAAAGTAGCGAATCCGCAAAAGATGAACCACGAAGTAGCGAGGGATTACTGTAGATTTTTAATTAGGTTTATTTACATTTAAAAACAATACAAAAAAAAGAAATAAAGAACAAAAGAAATTTACAAATAATACAACACAAAATGCAAAGGGCATGGGGTGAGGTATCATCAGTACGCTGATGATACCCAGCTGTACATCTCCACTCCATGTCCAGTCAATGAAGCAGTGGAAGTGATGTGCCGGTGCCTGGAGGCTGTTGGGGTCTGGATGGGTGTCAACAGACTCAAACTCAACCCGGATAAGACGGAGTGGTTGTGGGTTCTGCCTCCCAAGGACAATTCCATCTGTCCGTCCATAACCCTGGGGTGGGGGGAATTATTGACCCCCCCAGAGAGGGTCCGCAACTTGGGCGTTCTCCTTGATCCACAGCTCACATTAGAGAAACATCTTTCAGCTCTGGCGAGGGGGGGCGTTTGCCCAGGTTCGCCTGGTGCATCAGTTGCGGCCCTATCTGGACCGGGACTCACTGCTCACAGTCACTCATGCCCTCATCACCTCGAGGTTCGACTACTGTAATGCTCTCTACATGGGGCTACCTTTGAAAAGTGTTCGGAAACTTCAGATCGTGCAGAATGCAGCTGCGAGAGCAATCATGGGCCTCCCAAGGCATGCCCATGTTACACCAACACTCCGCAGTCTGCATTGGTTGCCGATCAATTTCCAGTCACAATTCAAAGTGTTGGTTATGACCTATAATGCCCTTCATGGCATCGGACCAGAATACCTCCGGGACCGCCTTCTGCCGCACGAATCCCAGCGACCGGTTAGGTCCCACAGAGTTGGCCTTCTCCGGGTCCCATCGACTAAGCAATGTCATTTGGCGGGATCCAGGAGAAGAGCCTTCTCTGTGGCGGCCCCGACCCTCTGGAACCAGCTCCCCCCAGATATCAGGGTTGCCCCCACCCTCCTTGCCTTTCGCAAGCTCCTTAAAACCCACCTCTGTCGTCAGGCATGGGGGAATTGAAATTTCCCTTCCCCCTAGGCTTATAGAATTTATATATGGTATGCTAGTATGTATGAGTGGTTCTTTAAATTGGGGTTTTTTAGATTATTTTTAATATTAGATTTGTTTTCATTGTCTTTTCATTGTTGTTAGCCGCCTGGAGTCTTCGGAGAGGGGCGGCATACAAATCTAATAAATAAAATAAAATAAATAAATAAATAAAAATGCTGTCTATAATGACAGCTAAGCTATTGTCAATTAGTTCCAATAGTTTCTACTAAACTCTAAGTTCACCTTATGGTGCTAAATATCAACGGTGAGTGTTCAACTTTTAAACATTAAATAGTTTGTATACAGTGAACCCTCGATCATCGCGAGGGTTCCGTTCCAGGACCCCACGCGATGATCGATTTTTAGCGAAGTAGCGGTGCGGAAGTAAAAACACCATCTGCGCTTGCGCAGATGGTGTTTTTGCTTCCACTGCCGCCCGCCCTTCGCCCGCCCACCCCGTTGCTCGCGCCTGGGGTGCGCGCGCGTTTGGGGACTCCCTAGATCCGCTCCCCAGCTGGGGAGCGGATCTAGGGAGTCCCCAAACGCGCGCGCTTTCCCCAGCAACGCGCGCGCGGTGGGGACTCCCTAGATCCGCTCCCCAGCTGGGGAGCGGATCTAGGGAGTCCCCACCGCGCGCGCGTTGCTGGGGAAAGCGCGCGCGTTGCTGGGGAAAGCGCGCGCGTTTGGGGACTCCCTAGATCCGCTCCCCAGCTGGGGAGCGGATCTAGGGAGTCCCCACCCCGCGCGCGTTGCTGGGGAAAGCGCGCGCGTTTCGGGACTCCCTATATCCGCTCCCCAGCTGGGGAGCGGATCTAGGGAGTCCCCAAACGCGCGCGCTTTCCCCAGCTGGGGAGCGGAGCTGGGATGTCCCCAAGCGCGTGCCGCCCGCCCGCCCACGCCGTTGCTCGCGCCAAAGAGGGGGAAGACCCAGGGAAGCCTCTGCCCGGCGGGGAAACTCCACCATCTATGCATGCGTGGAAGGGCACGCATGCGCAGATGGTGGAGTTTACTTCCTGGTTGAAAACTCGCGAAATAGCCCTTTCGCGATACTTGAACACGCATACTTCCATAGTTACTCCTCAATATTATACATTAATGCTTTTTCATTTAATTTTTTAATAACGAATTCTTGAGGAATTTTCCTATTAAAAAAATAAGAGTGTTTTAAGTTCACCATATACAGCTTTATACTATTTCCTTTTTGCTAGCCATTCATATATTCCAGACTTCGTAGAATTCCCCTTCGTCTTTCTCATTCAGTTCCAGTGTCCTCTTATCAAGCTCTGCACAGTCAAATATTTTTTTAATTATTATGCTGTTGATAAGTATATCTTCCTGTTTCCAGTGTTGGCAAGGCAGATCCTTGCTACAGTCAAAATATGTTGTGTAATATAATAATGTTCTTTTTTCATTTTTTGGTCAGTGATTCCACAGTAACTGAATTTAAACATGCCTGGGATAAACATAGATCCATCCTAAGATAAAATACAAAAAATAGTATAAGGGCAGACTAGACGGACCAGGAGGTCTTTTTCTGCCGTCAGTCTTCTATGTTTGTAATAGAAGAAATTCCGGTTTTATCTATTCTATTCCATTCCATTCCTCATCCTATTCCTTTCCTTTCCTTTCCATTCCATTCCTTATTCTATTCCCCATTTTATTCCATTCTACGTCCTACTCTATTCCTCATTCTATTAGGGCGGTGAAAATATTTACTGACCCCTGGCATCCTGGACATAAACTGTTTCAACTCCTACCCTCAAAACGTCACTACAGAGCACTGCACACCAAGACAACTAGACACAAGAAGAGTTTTTCCCCAAATGCCATCACTCTGCTAAACAAATAATTCCCTCAACACTGTCAGACTTTTTACTAAATCTGCATTTCTATTTCTAGTAGTTTTTCTCATCTTTCCTATCATCCTTTTCCTCACTCTTAGGACTGTATGACTGTAACTTGTTGCTTGTATCGTAAGATTTTTCTTTATATTGATTGTTTCTTCATTGGTTATTTGTCCCCTATGACGATCATTAAGTGTTGTACCACATGATTCTTGAAAAATGTATATTTTCTTTTTTGTACACTGAGAGCATCTGCACCAAGACAAATTCCTTGTGTGTCCAATCACACTTGGCCAATGAAGAATTCTATTCTTTTCTTTTCTTTTCTATTCTGTTCTATTCTAATTCTTTTCTTATTCTTTTCTTATATTTATTTATTTATTTTAAATTGATTTTTTATAAAATAAAACACACACACAACATATGACATATAACATGTGCTCAGTGATTGTTGCCCACCACCAGACAAACAATCACATCTCTCACCACCAATCGGGGGTATTTCTTGTATAAATCATTTTAACCCAAGAGCGAAATATTTATTTACATATCACAAAGTGATTCCAACTTGTTTCTTATAGCTTGGTTTTGGATCCTACTCGCCATATATCGTCTTACCTTGTCCCATCGCCCCATCAGCTTTTGCAAATCAGTTTCATTTTTTTCTTATTCTTTTAGAATAGAACAGAATAGAATAGAATTGGCCAAGTGTGATTGGACACACAAGGAATTTGTCTTGGTGCAGATGCTCTCAGTGTACATAAAATAAAATATACATTTGTTAAGAATCATGTGGCACCACACTTAATGATTGCCATAGGGGTCAAATAAGCAATGAAGAAGCAATATTAATAAAAATCTTAGGATACAAGCACCAAGTTACAGTCTTACAGTCAACATGGGAGGAAATGGGTGATAGGAATAATGAGAAAAACTACTAGAAATAGAAGTGCAGATTTAGTAGAAAGTCTGACAGTGTTGAGGGAATTATTTGTTTAGTAGAGTGATGGCGTTCGGAAAAAAACTGTTCTTGTGTCTAGTTGTCTTGGTGTGCAGTGCTCTGTAGCGACGTTTTGAGGGTAGGAGTTGAAACAGTTTGTGTCCAGGATGCGAGGGGTCAGTAAATATTTTCCCCGCCCTCTTTTTGACTCGTGCAGTATACAGGTCCTCAATGGAAGGCAGGTTGGCAGCAATTATTTTTTCTGCAGTTCTGATTCTCCTCTGAAGTCTGTGTCGGTCTTGTTGGGTTGCAGCACCAAACCAGACACTTATTGAGGTGCAGATGACAGACTCAATGATTCCTCTGTAGAACTGTATCAGCAGCTCCTTGGGCAGTTTGAGCTTCCTGAGCTGGCGCAGAAAGAACATTCTTTGTTGTCCTTTTTTGATGATGTTTTTGATGTTAGGTGACCATTTTAGGTCTTGAGATATGATAGAACCTAGAAATTTGAAGGTCTCTACTGTTGATACTGTGTTGTCTAGTATTGTAAGAGGTGGTAGGATGGGAGGGTTTCTCTTAAAGTCTATCACCATTTCTACGGTTTTGAGTGTGTTCAGTTCTAGATTGTTCTGGTCACACCACAAGGATAGTTGTTCAACTTCCCGTCTATTCTATTCTTTCCTATTCCTATTCCTTTCTTTTCTTTTCCTTTCCATTCTATTCTATTTTATTTCTCATTCTATTCCTCATTGCATTCCAATTCCTATACCTATTCCTTTCCATTCCTATTCCTTTCCTTTCCATTCCATTCTATTTAATTCTATTCCTCATTCCATCCCATCCCATCTTCCTTGCCTTAAGTGGCAGGTGTCTGTCTGTCTGAATTCTAAAGTCCCAGAAACCCTTTGGGGCTCCTTCATTTGCTAGGGTTTTTGTCTCTTTCCTGCTCCCACCAATTCTCGCTTGCAGGCAAAGGATACTATGTCTTTACAGACAAATCCATTGCGATTGTTAACACTGCAAAGCTTACTACTTGGTGGGCTTTTGTTTTGCCTCGGGTGTTGTTCTCAAGGTGCTGGTCCTCGGCATTGTGTGCAGGTGTACGGAAGGGTGGGCTGAGCGAGAGGTTCTCCCCCCTCCCCTGTCCCTTCGCCTCCGCACAATTGTCTCTACACCGAGACTCCTGGCTCCCTGGAAGACTCTGGGGACCACGCTTTCCTCTCTGATTGTTGGATTCTGCCGCCACGCCCATTTCCTGGCAGCCCGGCCTGGCTTTCAAAACTGGGCTCCAGGTCCAGGAATCTCATGGGGATCGGCTGGATCGTCTCCAAGCACTCTGCAAGCAAGGAGGCCAGCCCCTCTTCCTTCTCAACATCTTGCCCTCTCCCCTCCATCCTGGAGCCCGTTTCCTTGGACAGTCGGTGGAAGGTGACAAGATTAAGGGCTTGGAAGGCCATCCAAACAAGCCCCTTTCCTCTTAACGTAGCAGCATCCTAGAACATACCAAGCAGACCAACGCTCAGTCTGCATGGGTCTTTTTCTAGTTTCCAAGGGTCGTAAGTCAATTTTTTAAGGGCCGCTGTAACTTTCAAAGGTCAGAGAAGAGAAGAGAATATAGGAGAGAGGAGAATATAATGAGAAGAGAAGAGGAGAGAAGAGAAATATGTTAAAGGGTTAAATAAGGTTCAGGAGGGAAGTGTTTTTAATAGGAAAGTGAACACAAGAACAAGGGAGCACAATCGGAGGTTAGTTGGGGGAAAGATCAAAAGCAACATGAGAAAATGTTATTTTACTGAAAGAGTAGTAGATCCTTGGAACATACTTCCAGCAGCCGTGGTTGATAAATCCACAGTCACTGAATTGAAACATGCCTGGGATAAACATATATCCATGCTAAGATAAAATACAGAAAATAGTATAAGGGCAGACTAGATGGTCCATGCAGTTTTTTTCTGCCTTCTATGTTTCTATGTTTCTATGCTAGTCAGATGAATACCTGACAGGTAGATTCCCGCCCCCACCTCATTTTCTTCCCCAAAAACTAAGGTGCATCTTATACTCCGGTGTGTCTGATACTCCCAAAAATATGGTAATTAGGCATTTTCATATTTTCTTCCCCAAATCCCAAAGGACATGCGTAATTTGGTGTTTCTTCAAAGTGGTCCATGAATTGTCTGATTTTTCCTGGACCGACACGTTGCTAAGTTTAGACAACAAACCCTTCATTCATCCATCTTTTCTTTCTTTCTTGCTCTCTCTTCCTTCCTTCCTTCTTTCCTCCCTCCTTCTCTCCCTCCCTTCTTTCTTTTCTTCCTCCTCCCTCTCTCCCTCCCTCCCTTCGTTCTTTCTTTCCTCCCTCCTTCTCTTTCTTTCTTTCTTTCTTGGATTTCTAGGCCACCCTTCCCCAGAGGACTTACATAACAAAAACAAAACAAATTTCAGAATTAAAAAAACCCCAAGTATAAACCTAAAACTAAAACCCAACAATTTAAAACCATTCAACCTGATTCATTTTCTAAACACAATCCTACTAACAGCAGGAGCTGAGTATCATCACTCAGACCTGCTGGCAAAGGTACATTTTAAAGACCTTTCAAAAGGCCAGGAGAGTGGGGGTGGTCCAAATCTTCTGGGGGAATTGGTTCCAAAGGACCAGAGCCACCACAGAGAAGGCCCTTCCTCTAGGCCACGACAGGCAACATTGCCCAGCTGATGGTACCCGGAGAAGGCTGACTCTGTGGGATCTGACCGGCCGTTGTGGATAAATAATCTGGTCCTAAGCCATGTAAGACTTTATATTTACTCCTCCGCCCAAAGGTTTATTAAACAGAAGACCCCTCTCTCAAGCAACCAATTCATATTCAAACTCTCATTTTGACACTCGCATGCCCCCAAATTATTTATTTTCGGAGCCTGCGGAAAATATTTTCTGGAGCCTTTCAGAGGAAAAAGAAAGAAACCCAAGCACAATAAACAGTACAATCGGAGGGTCATTTTATTTCAAACGATCAACTTCCCCGTTTCGGGTCTCCGAGGGGAGAAGCCTTTTTCTGATCTTCCTGCTTTTTTAGACTGGACGGGAAAACTCCCTTCCGATCCGGGCCTCTGAAAGAAACTTATCTGATTTGCCCAAGAGAAATTAATAAACAGCTGAGCGGATCTTGAAAGGAATGGCTCAGCACTGGACATCCTTTGATCTGGAAGAAGCCTTTAACCTTTTGGGAGAACAAGGTTTGCGCCCAGCCCAATGTTCCTTCCCAGGGAAATACCAGCTTTAGCTGATGGCAAGGATAACTTGGTACTGTAGAGATTCAAGTTCCTCCTTAGAAAGAAATCGTCCTTCGTTTACACCCAGGCCTGGCTGGGAAGTCACATCCTTTCAAGTTATTCACACAACTTGAGATTGACTCATGTTCCAAGTACTGTATTGCTGCACATTTTCCCACAAGGTTTCTTTTTTCTAAAAATAAACTTGATTTAAAGAGCCAGAATATTGCCCCAACAATCTGGGTCCCCATTTTACCCACCTCGGAAGGATGGAAGGCTGTTAGAAACAGAAACATAGAAGATTGACGGCAGAAAAACCTCTTAGTCCATCTAGTCTGCCCTTATAGCCGCCCCGAGTCTGCGGAGAGGGGCGGCATACAAATCCAATAAATAATAATAATATACTATTTCCTGTATTTTATCTTAGGATGGATATATGTTTATCCCAGGCATGTTTCAATTCAGTGACTGTGATTTACCAATCACATCTGCTGGAAGTTTGTTCCAAGCATCTACTACTCTTTCAGTCAAATAATATTTTCTCACGTTGCTTCTGATTTCTCCCCCAACTAACCTCAGATTGTGTCCCCTTGTTCTTGTGTTCACTTTCCTATTGAAAACACTTCCCTCCTGAACCTTATTTAACCCTTTAACATATTGAAATGTTTCGATGGTGTCCCCCCTTTTCCTTCTGTCCTCCAGACTAGACAGATAGAGTTCATTAAGTCTTTCCTGATACGTTTTATGCTTAAGACCTTCCACCCTTTTTATAGCCATCTTTGGACCCGTTCAATTTTATCCATATCTTTTTGTAGGTGAGGTCTCCAGAGCTGGACACAGTATTCCAAATGTGGTCTCACCAGCGCTCTATACAGTGCGGTCACAATCTCCCTCTTCCTGCTTGTTATGCCTCTAGCTATGCAGCCAAGCATCCTACTTGCTTTCCCTACCGCCTGACTGCACTGTTCACCCATTTTGAGACTGTCAGAAATCACTACCCCTAAATCCTTCTCTTATGAGGTTTTTGCTAGCACAGAACTGCCAATACAATACTCAGACTGAGGATTCCTTTTGCCCAAGTGCATTATTTTACATTTGGAAACATTAAACTGCAGTTTCCATTGCTTTGACCACTTATCTAATAAAGCTAAATCATTTGCCATACTACAGATGCCACCAGGAATATCAACCCTATTGCACACTTTATCGGCAAATAGGCAAACCTTCCCTACCAAACCTTCCCCGAGTTAACCTTGAGCATACTCAGATTCGATCTGCCAAACTGCTGGCAGCTGATGATCAGCAGAAGTAGCCAGCAGTACTGCACTCTAACCATTGCGCCACTGAGGCTCTAGAACAGTGGTTCTCAACCTAAAGGTCAGAGGACCCCTTTGTGGGTCGAACGACCGTTCACAGGAGTCACCTAAGACCACGAGAAAAGACAAATTTCCCCTAGTGTTAGGAACTAAAGCTTCTATTCTGGCACCTTGGAACATATTTTTAAAATCCAACCAATCAGGCGTTTACAGTGGGGGTGTCCCTCTGACCTTCCTGCCAATCAGCTTAAAGCTCTGTGGGGAGAATTGGCGCTCGACTTATGGTTGGGGGCCACCACAACATTTATTTTTTTATTTATTTATTTATTTGATTTGTATGCCGCCCCTCTCCGTAGACTCGGGGCAGCTCACAACAACAATAAAACAATGTACTGTATAACCAATCTAATAATTTAAAAGTCACTAAAAACCCATATTAAAAAGCAAAAAAACATACACACAAACATATCATGCATAAACTGTATAGGCCCAGGGGAGATGTCTCAATTCCCCCATGCCTGACGGCAGAGGTGGGTTTTAAGGCGTTTACGAAAGGCAAGGAGGGTGGGGGCAATTCTAATCTCTGGGGGGGAGCTGGTTCCAGAGGGTCGGGGCCGCCACAGAGAAGGCTCTTCCCCTGGGTCCCGCCAAGCGACATTGTTTAGTCAAGGGGACCCGGAGAAGGCCAACTCTGTGGGACCTAACTGGTCGCTGGGATTCGTGCGGCAGAAGGCGGTTCCGGAGATATTGTGGTCTGATGCCATGAAGGGCTTTATAGGTCATAACCAACACTTTGAATTCTGACCGGAACATGAGGGTCGTGGCATTAGAAGTCTAGAAGAAGAAAGTGCCATCTAGAATCGTGGGAAAAAGCATGTGGGGGGTTTCCCCCCCATGCTTTAATTTATTTCCGCTGGGGAGAATTTTTTTTAATTTTTTATTTTTTTGGCACATGGCAAGGATTCCACCTGCGTGACTCAGCTCTGGAGAAGGCCCATGTCCTCCAAAGAGCAGGTTAATCACTTCTTCTCCTGCTTGGAATGTTGGCACCAACTCTGAGTAGCCTCTCGTGAGCCTTCGCTCCGATGACTTTCGCACTGACTCACCGGGGTCCAAGCGAGACTGGCAGTGCTCAGACACTCTTTCGTTCCAACGGTGTAGGTGTGCAGAATTCTAAACAGCACAAGGAAGGAATTTACAATCACTTTACTACGTTGGCGCTGCCTGGGGATAACAGTTTGGAAGTTGTGCTTGTGCATCAGCGACTGATCTCTTGCAGGTGAATTCTCCGCCTCTCTGTGTCTCTCTGTTTCTCTCTCTCTCTCTGTTTGTCTCTGTCTCTCTCTATCATCTGTCTGTCTTTCTCTCTCTCTCTCTGTTTGTCTCTGTCTGTCTGTCTGTTTCTCTCTCTTTTTCTCCTCTCTCTCCTCTCTCTCTGTGTCTCTGTCTCTCTCTCTCTGTCTGTCTCTGTCTCCATCTTTCTCTCCTCTCTCTCATCTCTCTGTGTGTCTCTGTCTCTCTGTTTCTCTCTCTGTGTCTTGTCTGTCTCTGTCTCTCTCTATCTTTCTCTCTTCTCTCTCTGTCTCTCTGTTTTTCTCTCTCTCTCTGTCTATCTCTGTCTATTTCTCTGTCTCTGTCTGTCTCTCTCTCTTTCTCTCCTCTCTGTCTCTCTCCTCTCTCTCTTTCCTGTCTCTCTCATCTCTCCGTGTCTCTCTCTGTCTCTGTATCTGTTTCTCTCTCTCTGTTTGTCTCTGTCTCTGTCTATCTGTTTCTGTCTCTCTCTATCTTTCTCTCCTCTCTCTCCTCCCTGTCTCTCTCCCCCCTCTCTATCTCTGTCTCTCTGTCTCTCACACATACTCTCCCCTCTCTCTCTCTCCTTCATAGCTACCAGTGTACATAGATAATATACAGTATTTTCCATATCAAGGGAAGGGTGCATTTTCAAACAAAATCTAGGCAAGTCTACAATTCATTATTTTTTTCCTTGCCCCAGTTATGCAATTCCCACAAATGTTCTAATTGTGCCGAGCTGAAATTAGCAAGCTACGAATTACCAGTAAGTATGAAACTGGGTTAAGGGAAGAAGAAAAGAAGATAATAAGGAGGATTTGCAATAAAAAGGGAGGTGTAAAATTGGAAAACGATGGAGTATCTTCAAGACCCTCCCCCCAAAAAGACATTAAAAAGTAGAATGCGAGGTTATTCAGTTCTGAGACCTGTTATGTGGAATTCGTGGCAAGATACAAAAGGGCCCCATTTTAAATATTGGTTCCGTGGAAATTAGAAGAATTTAGAAGATAACAGAGTTGGAAGGGACCTTGGAGGTCTTCTAGTTCAACCCCCTGCTCAGGCAGGAAACCCTACACTACTTCAGACAGATGGTTATCCAACATCTTCCTTAAAAACCTCCAGTGTTGGAGAACTTCTGGAGGCAAGTTGTTCCACTGATTAATTGTTCTAACTGTCAGGAAAATGGTGACGATTAGATTACAATTAGAACATTTCCAGGAAAATGAACCTGTCACTGGAATATTTCAGAAGTGTTTGGGAAAGGAGGAGGATGAATAGGGGAGAGACTGAATGTAAAATATAGGCAAAAGTTAGTCACTTTTGTGAGTAACAAAGGTTAGCCAGCTGGCTGGAGAATTCTGGGAGTTGAAGTCCACAGGTTTTAAAATGGCCAAGTTTGATTCACCTCTGCATAAAATCTATTCCATGTCAAGTAATATTTTGGGTCTTCTTGGTCTTTCAGCCTGTCTATCTCTGCACAATCTAAGATTTTCTGAATTACATCCTGGTCTGGTGCAAATACAATTCTTGCTGCTGTCAGTATATGTGAAACTAAATATGTGCTCCCTTTATCATAACCCTCTGGTGTTATGCCCAACAAGAATATTTCTGGTTTCGGGTCTCTATGTTTCTTTCTTTCTTTCTTTCTTTCTCTTTCTTTCCTTCCTTCCTTCTTTCTTCTTTCCCTCCCTCTTTCTTTCTTTCTTCATTTCTATGCCGCCCTTCGAGACGACTCAAGGTGGTGTACAATATTAAATATAATAATATACAAGAAATCTAAATAACTATAAACATTATAAAAAATTACTAAAAAACCACATTTTAAAAGATCCCATATACACTCACACTCATTCATCCAACCCAACCCAATCCAATCATATCTAGTAACAGCTGGGAGACAGTCTCATAACTCATGGCCCCCATGCCCGCCAGCAGAGGTAGGTTTTTAAAGCTTTACAAAATACAATTATCATTGTATGTATTTTCTTCCAATATTTTCTTGCTTTCAAACAAGTCCACCATATATGATAGTAGGTACCAGTGGACTGATTTAAATTACGATTTAAACCGAGTTGATTTAAATCAAGTCTTTTTACTAACGATTTGAATTGACTTGATTTAAATCGAATCCACCCTGCCTGCAGATGTATTTAACTACAGCTCCCATAATCCACGCTTCCTGGCCAAGGTGCTTGTAGTGTCTGGTTACTATAGTCCAAATGTCAGCAAAGATCCGTGCAGAACATGGCCGCGAGAGCTATCGTGGTGCTACCTAGATTTGCCCACGTCTCTTCAACACTCCGTGGCTTGCACTGGCTGCCTCAGTTTCCGGTCACAATTCAAAGTGTTGGTTATGACCTATAAAGCCCTACATGGCATTGATCCCAGCAACCATTAAGTCCCACAGAATTGGCCTTCTCCAGGTACCCTCGATTAAACAATGTCATCTGGCGGGACCCAGGGGAAGAGTCTTCTCTGTGGCGGCCCCGGCCCTCTGGAATCAACTCCCCGTGGATATTAGAATTGCTCCCACCCTCCTCGCCTTTCGTAAGTTATTCAAAACTCATCTTTGTAGCCAGGCATGGGGAAAGTGACATATCCCCCAACTATCTTGGTTTGTGTATGGTTTGAATGGATTGTGTAATTAATTTACTACAGGTATAAGGGTTTTTAAATCATTTTTTAAATATTGGATTTGTAGACTGTTTACTATTATTGTGAGCCACTCCAGAGTCTTCGGAGAAAGGCGGCATACAAATCTAATAAATTATTATTATTATTATTATTATTATTATTATTATTATTATTATTATTATTATTAAAGCATGCTACCCTTCTCAAGCACAGCCCTGCAAACAGGAGAATGAAATGACTTGTCAAGGTTACAACTGCAGTTGGGGGGGGGGGGATAAAAAAAAAACCACTTGTGTAAGATCTCAAGCCATCCTTCCTCACATTCTCATATCGCAACCCAGATTGTTCACAGAGGGATGAAAGGCCACTTTTGTCAACCACTCGCATCTCCGCCAGAGTTACCTTTGAGTTTGGGAACACCTGTTCAGGTGGGATGAGTGGTTATGATATCACTCCCGGAATCTCAAAGGCAGGGAACCCAAAAGTCATCTAGATTCTAGACCAGTGTTTCCCAACCAGTGTGCCGTGGCACACTAGTGTGCCGCGAGACATGGTCAGGTGTGCCGCGAAGCTCAGAGAGAGAAAGAAAACAAGAGAGAGAGAAAAAAAGAGAAAGAAAGAAAGCAAGAGAGAGAAAGCGAGTGAGCGAGAAAGAGAACAAGAGAGAGAGAAAGAAAGCAAGAGAGAGAGAAAGAGAACAAGGGAAAGAGAGAGCAAGAGAGAGAAAGAAAGAGGGAGGGAAGGAGAGAGAGAGAAAGACATAGAGGGAGGTAAGGAGGGAGAGAAAGAGAGCAAAAAAGAGATGAAGGAAGAAAGAGAAAAAAAGAGGGATGGAGAGAGAGGAAGGAAGGGAGAGAATTTTTTTGTCCAAACTTTTTGTAGCCCCCCCCCTCCGCTCAATGTGCCCCAGGGTTTCGTAAATGTAAAAAATGTGCCGCGGCTCAAAAAAGGTTGAAAATCACTGTTCTAGACCAACCCCCTGCCAGTGGAAAGATTCTGGAGAATAGCGAAAAGGAATAGCACACAAAGACTTATATACCGCTTCATAGTGCTTTACAGCGACAGCATCTGGTCCAGGGATGGGATTCGGCTGGTTCGGACATCTTCAGGGGAACCAGGGAGAAGAGAAGGAATGGAGAGAAGTAGAGAAAGTAAGAGAAAGAATAAGAAGATAGAGGGAGAAGAAGGAGATAGAAGGAGGTGAAGTGTGAATAGAAAAGAAGAAAAACAGACTGATAAATAACAGCATAAAACAGGTGCAAAAATAGTAAATTGATTTGTTGGATGAAAAAGC
The DNA here is from genome assembly GCF_031021105.1 of Erythrolamprus reginae. Classification (NCBI taxonomy): domain Eukaryota; kingdom Metazoa; phylum Chordata; class Lepidosauria; order Squamata; family Dipsadidae; genus Erythrolamprus; species Erythrolamprus reginae. The sequence goes on from NC_091955.1 coordinate 94,272,136, forward strand.
AGAATTATTGATAAGTTTTAAGTTAAATGCATTGATGCATATATGAAAAGTGTGGAGATGTATGTATGTACGTATACAGTAATTCAAGTTTTATTGGATTTATATGCCGCCCCTCTCCGAAAACTCGGGGCGGCTAACAACAATCATGAACAATATACAATAAAATCCAATACTAAAAGCAAATTAAAACCCCTTAATATATAAAAACCAAACATACATACAAACATACCATGTATACAGTTGTAACGGCCTAGGGGGAGAAAAAAGTCTTAATTCCCCTGGCGGCAGAGGTGGGTTTTAAGTAGCTTACGAAAGTTATACGGAAACAAAATTTTTAGGAAATTAAATATTTAATAAAGCGTGTACAGAAGGCGGCTAATGATAATAAATAAAATATGGATAACCAAAATGATTAATAGTGAATACCGATTGTATTTACCAGAAAATAATTTGTATTTTCTCTCTTCATACGAGGATATAAACGATACATTTTTTGTTATTTGTTTTTATTTGGTATTGTTGTTATTGTTGTTGTTTTTTGTGGGGGGTTTTGTTGTTTGTATTTTTGTACTTTGTAAATGTATGCATGTTTATTTTCAGTTACTATGTTTTTAAGGAATTCAAATAAAAAAAATTATTTGAAAAAAAAGAAAAGAAAGAATATTGTGGAGAGAAAAATAAAAACTTTTATTAAAAAAAGGAGAAACCTAAGCTGGATTGAATCTGGTTATTGCATAGATGAGAAACTGGGCCTAGGAAATTTTGCTTTGTTTTTTTAAAGGAAGAGATTTACAACTGGAAGAACCTTTCTTGTGGCTAGGATCCACAATATCTCTGAAATGTTCAGAGATAATGTACATTGCCATGATTTCCCCCCAAAAAATGTTTCATTTTTTTCCTCCACGTTCAACATACAACTTCATATACTTTCAATACATCTTAGTATACATATATAATTATTCAAAAGTAATAAACTAAGTCATGTTGACATGATTTTTATGTCCCTTTCTCTTTGTTTAATTTAAAGCGGTATAAGGATGCCAACTTAACAGTGAGTAAAAAAAATAATAAAATAATACAGGGCACACAGGATTAATAATCATCTACTCTATGAACCTTGAAAGGCAACCTTAAAATTTACGGGAAAACCAGGAAGGGTAAAGAGAAGCCATTCACGAAAAAAGCATTTTTCTAAGAAAAATAGATTCTCCTCTATTGCTGGATTGGGCAGATGTTGGTGGACTACAACTCCCATCACACATCACCACTGGCTATTTGGCTAGGTATTTATTTATTTATTTAGTCCAATACACAATACATATTGAAGAGAATAGACATGAAATATTATATATAAAGAGAAGATATAAAAATAGAGGAGAAGATATATGAGGGAAAAAAAGATATATGATATATGAGATAAGGAGAGACAATTGGACAGGGGACGAAAGGCAGGCTTGTGCACTTATGTACGCCCCTTACTGACCTCTTAGGAACCTGGAGAGGTCAATGGTGGAGAGTCTAAGGGAGAAATGTTGGGGGTTAGGGGTTGACACTACTGAGTCCGGTAATGAGTTCCACGCGACAACTCAATTGCTAAAGTCATATTTTTTACAGTCAAGCTTGGAGCAGATTATTAAGTTTGAATTTGTTGCGTGCTCTTGTGTTGTTGGTAATGGGCTATGGAGCCTAAAAATATCCGGAGCTCCCAAATCCCTAACCTGCATCATTTAATAATAAATAAAATTATAGACACATATTTCCCATATGAATTTGATGAATAAATGTAGAGCGAGAGTGACCCCAAAATCTCCTAAGATGACCCTCTAAGTGTCCGAAATATGAAAATTCTGTTTGAGCTCCAGGAAACTTAAATTGGATTTCTGGTGGCTTAAGAATGAAATAGGCGGAAAATTAGTTTTGGATTTTTTGTCAGTTTGTGGAACCTGAAATTGACCAAATACGGTAGCTTGGTTTCAAAACCTACCATGCCAGAGAAAAGGCTAACCCAACCACATTCAACACAACCACACAGATTCTTCCAAACTTGGTTAAAGGGGGCACATGGTTCACCTCAGTTTCCAAGACCACCAGTTTCTGCCCAAAAATATTCCATGGGAGAAAATGGATTAAGTTGAAAAAGTTTGTCGTGTGAGTCCTCAACTTACAATTGCAATCACTTGCAACTGTAATTCTGACCTCAATTACTTGAGGGGCTACCACAAAAGAAGAGGGGTGGGTGTCAAAGAGCCGGGGTGGCGCAGGGGTTAGAGTACAGCACTGCAGGCTACTTCAGCTAACTGCTAGCTGTAGTTCAGGTGTTCAAATCTCACCACCGGCTCCAGGTTGACTCAGTCTCCCATCCTTCCGAGGTGGATCAAATGAGGAGCCAGACTGTTTGGGGCAAAAGATTGATTCTGTAAACCACTTAAAGAAGGTGTAAAAGCACAATAAAGCAGTATATAAGAGAGAGGGAAATTGCAAACAAATAAAGAAAAGAGAAAGAAGTGAAAGGAAGAGAAGGGAAAGAAAGGTAAGGAGGAAGGAAGGAAGGAAGGAAGGAAGGGAAAGAATGAAGAAAAGAAGGAAGAAAAGAAAGAAAGTAGAATGGAAAGAGAAAGGAAGAAAAAAGGAAGGAGGAAGGAAGGAAGGAAAGAGAAATGGAAGGAAGAAAGGAAAGAAAGTAGAATAAAAAGAGAAAGGAAGGAAAAAGGAAGGAAGGAATGAAGAAAGGAAGGGAGAAAAGAAAGAAAGTAGAATAGAAAGAGAAAGGAAGGAAAAAGGAAGGAGGAAGGAAGGAAGGAAGGAAGAAAAGAGAAATGGAAGGAAGAGAGAAAGGAAAGAAAGTAGAATAGAAAGAGAAAGGAAGGAAAAAGAAAGGAAGGAAGGAAAGAGAAAGGGAAGGAAAGGAGAAAGGACAGAAAGTAGAATAGAAAGAGAAAGGAAGGAAAAAGGAAGGAAGGACAGATAATGAAAGGGAGGGAGAGAGGGAGGAAAGAAAGAAAAAAGAAACAAGAAACTGTTTGATTTGAAAGAAAGATAAGGGAAGGAAGGAAGGAAGGAAGGAAAAGGGAAGGAAGGAAGGAAGGACAGACAGCGAAAGGGAGGGAGAGAGGGAGGAAAGAAAGAAAGAAAGAAAGAAAGAAAGAAAGCTATTGCTAATGCTAACTTAATCTCCAAAGCACTAGAAGGCAAGACAAGAACCAACGGATGGGAACTAATCAAAGAGAGAAGTAGCCTAGGACTAAGGAGACTTTTCCTGATATAGAGAACAAGTAATCAGAGGGACAACAGTTTTTCCCGATCGCCATCACTCTGCTAAACAAATAATTCCCTCACTACACAAATTATTCACTAAGGCTGCATTACTATTACTATTAGTCTTCTCATTGTTCCTATCACTCATCTCCTCCCACTAAGGATTGTAACTATGTTGCTTGAGCAATCTCAGTTTAAACAAGGTCAGAGGGACCCTATGAACATATATTTTGTATCAATCTATTTATTAAATTTTGCCCTGTTTATGTAGCACATAAGGAGGTGATGATCCTTCAAGAGCTGCATGCGATGAAATTTCATTTTAATGGATGTCGCTAGTGTACATTCGAAGGGAAAATTTGAATGTTCACTGATCAGCATACATTAAAATGTAATTGACAGTAAAGTTAGTCTAAGTCTAAAAGACGCCATAGAGCACTGAACACTAAAACAACTAGACACAAGAACAGTTTTCCCCCAAACTGTTGCTAAACGAATAATCCCTTCACCACTCTCAAACTATTCACTAAAACTGCATTACTATTACTTTTTTAAAAAAATCTTTATTCATTATTTACATTAAGAAAAAAAGACATAAATACCACAAAACCAAAACCAAATCACGACCTATACAAACATATAAATATTGTCTTTCATAGTTGCAATTATATATCAAGTCTTAAACACTCAGTGATTTACACATTTGCTACCCGTTGACCCTATTACTACAGTTTTTTTTACTTTTATTTTTTCAGCCTACTAGTTTACATTGCTATATTATATATTATTACCTAAATCTTAATCTTTATTCATTTCAATCATATTACCTAAATCATAAATTATGCAAAATTAATTGCTAAACAACCATTTTATTTTGTGTGTCTAGAAAAAGAAAGGAGTAACAAGGTTGCTTACATCCTCCACCCCCTGTATACTTCCTATTACCCTTCTTCTCTAATTTATGTCCAGAGTGTCAGTAAATATTTCCCTGGCCCTCTTTGGGGTCCTCAATGGAAGGCAGGTTGGCAGTAATTGTTTATTTAATTAAATTAATTAATTTATTTGAATTTATATGCTGCCTACTCCCTGAGGATATGGCAGAGTTTTTTCTGCAGTTCTGATTCTCCTCTGAAGTCTGTGTCGGTCTTGTTGGGTTGCAGAACCGAACCACACAGTTACAGAGGTGCAGATGACGGACTCAATGATTCCTCTGTAGAACTGGATCCAGAGCTCCTTGGGCAGTTTGAGCTTCCTGAGCCCGTGCAGAAAGAACATACAGTAATTAGTTGTGCTTTTTTGATCACGTTAGGTGTCCTAACATGTAAAGTTACTTTTGAGGGCCACCAAAGAAACTGTATGGAGTAGACCATCATCCAAGCACCTGTCAGTATTTGACAGTTCAATCAAAGCAAATGTGCTGGTCCTTCACATCTGCTGAACCATTTCAGCCAGTTTTGCAGGTTTTAGGGGACATTATACACACACACACATACACACAAACACCAAAATCCAGGCTAACAATAATAATAGTCGCAATCCCCTAACATCCTATCCAAACCGAAAATCACCTGGATGGCTTCAAGTGACGCCACATATATTAAACCTGAGCAGGCCACCAATTACAATCAGAATTGGACATGAAGCAAAAGCTGAACTATTTGCTCTTTTAACACATGTTAACGGTCAAGGTGGTGTTTTTTGCAATCCATTAGGTCAGCGGTATGCAACGTTGGCAACTTTTAAGACTTGCGGACTTCGACTCCAAGAATTCCCCAGCCAGCATGGGCTCTGAAATCCTCAAGTCTTAAAGTTTGCCAATGTGGAATATTGTTGAATCACGAATACTGAAGAGAGGGTTTTTTTTAAAGCTACATTTTGAAAAGGTAGATGGAGATAAAAACTGTATGAACTATCTCGAACAAACTTAGCCGGGTTAAAGTATCCAGGTAGGGAGATATTCTTAAGAACAGGGACCCCCAATCTTTTCTATACCCAGCCCCTAAAACACAGGTCACCAACCTGTGATCTGTGGTCCACTGGTGGTCCGTGGAGAAATCTTGGCCTCTGGGCCAGATATGGCCAAGAGCAATTAATCCAGTGCAGAAAGAAGGGGAGGGAAGGGAAGGAAAGGAAAGAGGAAGAGAAGGAGGAAGGAAAAGAAAGGAAAGAGGAAGAGAAGGAGGAAGGAAAAGAAAGGAAAGAAGAAGAGAAAGAGGAAGGAAAAGAAAGGAAAGAGGAAGAGAAGGAGGAAGGAAAAGAAAGGAAAGGAAGTTCTCCCATCATTATTTTACAAATGTATTTTATCTTTAAAAAATCATACTAGTGGTCTGCAGGACTTAAAATTATGAATTTGGCAGTCCGTCTGCCCTAGAACGCTTTTGATATTTTCTTGCACCCCTTTAAAAAAAAAAATAATTATATACGTACAAGTATACACATATACATTATAATTTGGAAAACTTCTAAACCCAGGTTTTTGTGTGCACACCCCCTGCAGAAAGAAAGAAAGAAAGGAGGGAAGGAAGAGGGAGGGAAAGAAAGTGAACGAAGGAGGGAAGGAAGGAAGAGGGAAGGAAGGAAAGAAAGAAACAGGAAGGGAAGGGAAGAAGGAATGAAGAAAGAAAGAAAGAAAGGAGGGAGGGAAGGAAGAGGGAGGGAAAGAAAGAAAGTGAAAGAAGGAAGGGGGAGGGAAGGAAGGAAGAACAGAAAGAAGGAGGGAGGGAAGGAAAGAAAGAATGAAAGAAGGAAGGAAGAAGAAAGAAAGAAAGGAGGGAGGGAAGAGGGAGATAGGGAGGGAAAGAAAGAAAGTGAAAGAGGAGGGAAAGGAAGGAATGAAAGAAGGAAGGAAGGAAGGAAGGAAGAGGGAGGAAGTGAGGGAAGGAATGAAAGAAAGAAAGAGGGAGGGAAGGAAAGAAAGAAAGAAAGAAAGAAAGAAAGAACTTTTCACTGGACCATTCCCTAGAAAAAAGAAGAGAGGGGAGAGCAGGAGGTTTTTCTACCTGAGTGGGAATTTGATCCTTGCTCTCAGGTGTGTCACTTTTTTGGCAAATCAATACTCAAACCAGAAGCTCACTAGACCGGCTTTTAAGCTTTGCCACGACTTCAAACACTTGAATCTACAACTTAAAAATATCTGCTACCCCAGAAACCTCCCTTTGGCGCCCCTTCCAAACCCCACTTGGAACCAATTTTGCAAAGCTCTGAATTTCAGGGGGTTCCCTCCCAGGTGCTGCTGCCTTCACACAACCTCCTTAAAACCCCCTTGGTCTTCATTCTACCCTCCTTTTCCCACGACCCCCTGAGCCCTAAAAAAACACACAAGCCAGGCTAAATCCGCACCGCGTGCTACATAAACCACCCCACCTTCCAGGTTTAAGCCCCCCTCGGCTCGCTCTTTTAACCCGGACTGGGTGATTAAAGGGGTCGTGTGAACCCAGCCCGACACGCATCTCCGTCCTCACGTGCTGGTGGGAAAAGAGTGGAGGGTGGGGTGACAAAACGACCCTCTCCTCAAGCCCCCTGACTCTAATTTTATTCTCCCAAGAGGGCCACCCTCCGCCAAGCCCATCGTCCCCCGCTTTCAGCCGAAACAGTTCATGCGAACCCAGCCCGACACGCATCCCCGTCCTCAAGTGCTGGTGGGGGAAGAGTGGGGTGACGAAACGACCCTCTCCTCAAGCCCCCTGACTCTAACTTTATTCTCCCAAGATGGACAGCCCCCGCCAAGCCCATCGTCCCCCGCTTGCAGCCGAAACCGTTCGTGGGAACCCAGCCCGAAATGCATCCTGTCCTCACGTGCTGGTGGGGAAAGTGTGTGTGTGTGTGTGTGTGTGTGTTGGACGCCCCTCTTCCAGAGACCCCCGACTCTAATTTTCTCCCACCGTCTCCAAACCCATCATCACAAAGCGTTCGTGTGAACCCAGCCCGACACGATCCTCAAATGCTGGTGGAAAAAGAGTGTGTGGGGGGGAATTAAACGACCCTCTCCTCGAACCCCTTAACTCTGATTTTCTCCCAAGAGGGACACCGTCTCTAAGCCCATCATCCCCTGCTTGCAGCCCAAAGCGTTCGTGGGAACCCAGCCCAACACGCATCCCATCGTCAAATGCTGGTGGAAAAAGAGTGAAGGGGGGGGGGGAATGAAACGGCCATCTCCCCGAGCCCCCTAACTCTAATTTTATTCCCCAAAGAGGGACACACATACACCCCCGCCAAGCCCATCATCCCCTGCTTTTGCAGGAAGGTCTTGGAGCTTGGGCTCCTTCGCCGCAGCGCCCGTGTCCCCCCCTCCCCACTCCGATGCGGTTTCTTACCTCCGCAGGACGGCGAGCTCAGCAGCCCCGCCAGCAGTAGCCACCGCATGGCGGGAAGAAGAGGTCCTCTGAGCATAGCCAGAGCGCTGCCCGGTCCGGACCGGACGCCGCGGGGAGGAGGGAGCGGCCGGCCGGAGAGATGCCCGGCCGGAGTTCGCTTGCCTTCTTCTTTTTTCCTTCCCTCCTTCTTTCCTTTCTTTTATTCTTCCTTTTTCTTCCTTCCTTCCTTTTTTCTTTCTTTCTTTCCTTCCTTTCTTTTATTCTTCCTTCCTTTTTCTTCCTTTCTTTTATTCTTCCTTCCTTTCTTTTTCCTTTCTTCCTTTTTCCTTCCTTCCTTCTTTCTTTCTTTTCCCTCTATTCTTCCCTCCCCTCTCTTTCTTTCTTTCCACCGCTTCGCTCGCAAGCGGCGCCCCGCAGCCTCTCCGCGGCTTTTCCCCGCTCCGCCCCGCCGCCTCTGCCCGTCCGTCCCCGCGGCCGCCTCGAGCCGGATTGAAACTCCGCCGCGCGGCCGCCCAGGTAAAAGATGCGGCGCGGCGAATGTCCGCTGGAGGGGCGGCGCCTGAGAACCCCACCGGAGAGACGATTGGCTCCCTCTCGGTGCCGGCCGGCTCTCGGGAGTGGCTGGAGGGTTTTGGAGCCGGCCCCCGATTGGGCGGCGCGCCTGTCGACCTAGAGGGGGTTTCCCCGCCCATTCATACACCCTCCCCTCGGGGGAGGGAGGGGGGCTGCGTTCTCACGACCCGCGTAACCCGCTTTGTCGGGCTGATGGGTTTGTTTTTTTCTCCCCCTGGCTGGGAGGCCATCAAAAGGGCGGGCTTTGGCCGAAGGAGCCAGGGGACTTTGGGAAAGGGGTGGGGTGGGGGTCTCCTCCTGCCAGGGATGCTGCTGGGGCCACCTCGAGCCGGGTAGAAGTGTCCTGCGAAGGGGACAATGCAGGTCTTCAGCCAGCCCCCGTTGTGCTTGTCTGTCTGTCTTTCTCATCTTTCTACCTGTATCATCCATATCTCTCCCTCTCTGTATCTGTCGGTCTGTCTGTCTCCATCCATCCATCCATCTCTATGTATCTCTCGCTCACTCACACCCATCTCTCTCTCTCTCTCTCTATTTATCTATACCTACCTACCTACCTCTCTCTCTCTCTCTCTCTCTCTCTGTGTGTGTTTGTCTATCTATCTGCCGCACAAATCCCAGCGACCGATTAGATTCCACAGATTTGGCCTTCTCCGGGTCCCATCGACTAAACAATGTTGTTTGGCGGGTCCCAGGGGAAGAGCCTTCTCTGTGGCGGCCCCCACCCTCTGGAATCAACTTCCCCCAGAGATCAGAACTGCCCCCACCCTCCTTGCCTTTCATAAACTCATAGAAACATAGAAGTCTGACGGCAGAAAAAGACCCCATGGTCCATCTAGTCTGCCCTTATACTATTTTCTGTATTTTATCTTAGGATGGATATATCTTTATCCCAGGCATGTTTAAATTCAGTTACTGTGGATTTATCTACCACGTCTGCTGGAAGTTTGTTCCAAGGATCCACTACTCTTTCAGTAAAATAATATTTTCTCATGTTGCTTTTGATCTTACCCCCAACTAACCTCAGATTGTGTCCCCTTGTTCTTGTGTTCACTTTCCTATTAAAAACACTTCCCTCCTGGACCTTATTTAACCCTTTAATATATTTAAATGTTTCGATCATGTCCCCCCTTTTCCTTCTGTCCTCCAGACTATACAGATTGAGTTCATTAAGTCTTTCCTGATACGTTTTATACTTAAGACCTTCCACCATTCTTGTAGCCCGTCTTTGGACCCGTTCAATTTTGTCAATATCTTTTTGTAGGTGAGGTCTCCAGAACTGAACACAGTATTCCAAATGTGGTCTCACCAGCATTCTATATAGCGGGATCATGATCTCCCTCTTCCTGCTTGTTATACCTCTAGCTATGCAGCCAAGCATCCTACTTGCTTTCCCTACCGCCTGATTGCACTGTTCACCTATTTTGAGACTGTCAGAAATCACTACGCCTAAATCCTTTTCTTTTGAAGTATTTGCTAACACAGAACTGCCAATACAATACTCAGATTGAGGATTCCTTTTCCCCAAGTGCATTATTTTACATTTGGAAACATTAAACTGCAGTTTCCATTGCTTTGACCATTTATCTAGTAAAGCTAAATCATTTACCATATTGCCGACGCCTCCAGGAATATCAACCCTATTGCACACTTTAGAGTCATCGGCAAATAGGCAAACCTTCCCTACCAGACCTTCCCCTATGTCACTCACAAACATATTAAAAAGAATAGGACCCAGAACAGACCCTTGTGGCACACCGCTTGTAACCTGACTCTGCTCAGAATACTCGCCATTCACAACAACCCTCTGGTGTCTATGCTTCAGCCAGCTGCAAATCCATTGAACTATCCAGGGATTAAGTCCAATCTTCACTAATTTATCTATCAGCTCTTTATGTGGAACCGTATCAAAGGCTTTGCTGAAGTCCAGGTAGGCAATATCCACGTCACCACCTTCATCCAACACCTTTGTGACATAGTCAAAGAAATCAATGAGATTAGTCTGACATGATTTGCCTTCAGTAAAGCCATGCTGATTTGGGTCCAATAAGTTACTGTTTTTTAGGTGCTGATTTATCCTCTTTTTGAGTAGAGTCTCCATCATTTTAACGACAACTGATGTCAAGCTAACTGGCCTGTAGTTACCAGCTTCTTCTCTACTGCCCTTCTTGTGGATAGGCACAACACTGGCCATTCTCCAATCCTCAGGAACATCTCCTGTTAACAAGGATTGGTTAAACAAATCAGTCAGGGGGGTAGCAATGACAGATCTGAGTTCTTTAAGAACTCTGGGGTGGATGCCATCTGGACCCATTGCCTTATTTATCTTTAATCGTTCAAGTTCTTCTGAGACATCGGCTTCTAAGATCACTGGAGCTGAATCCGTACAGTTGGAAGCAATGCTATATCCCTCTATAGTATTATTTTGTAAGGTGTCTTTTGAGAAAACTGAACAGAAGTAGCTATTGAAATGGTCAGCGATCTCCTTATTCCCATTAATGCATGTATTATTCCCGGTACTAAGCTTCGTGATGCCGCAGTTTTTCTTCTTCTTATCACTAATATATCTGAAGAAGGTTTTATCCCCCTTCTTTAGAGATTTGGCAATTTCTTCCTCTTTTGAGGCTTTAGCAGCATATATTAATTGAGACATCTCCCCCGGGCCTATACAATTCATGTATGGTATGTTTGTGTGTATGTCTGCTTTAATAACGGTTTTTTTAAATGTTTTTAAATTATTAGATTTGTTTTGAATTGTTCTATTGTTGTTGTGATCCACCCCAAGTCTGCGGAGAGGAGCGGCATACAAATCTAATAAACAAACAAACAAACAAACAAACAAACAAGCAAGCAAGCAAATAAATAAATAAATAAATATCATCTATCTATCTATCTATCTATCTATCTATCTATCTATCTATCTATCTATCTATCTATCTATGGTGAAATATGGGTATGACTTGGAAGGCCCATAACTGCTCACGCGGCTGCATTTTGGATGATTTGAAGTTTCCGAACACTCTTCAAAGGCAGCCCCATGTAGAGAGCATTGCAGTAGTCAAAACTCGAGGTGATAAGGGCATGAGTGACCGTGAGCAAAGACTCCTTATCCAATTAGGTACCAGATTCTGTTAACAGTAGTGTGATTATTTTGGGTATTAAATATTCAATAATCAATGAAACTGACATTCTCTTTATCCTTACATAATTGTAATGATCATTTAAAAAAAAACTGAGGATGAAATAGAAATAAATGGTTGATGGAAAACTTGGAATATGCAGCAGCTTTAGAGTGTCAGATGCAATCAAAAATGTTACAGATTTTATGGCTCAGATGACTTAGGCTATCAAGGCTTCGTTCAACTCAGCTGAACAAATCTATAAATTATGTTGCCACCAAAGTGACAACCCTATTCCTCCCACAGTTTTAGGAGCCATTCTTCTTCTTATTATTATTATTATTATTCAAATGATATTTCTGATTTGGTTTCTGTGAATCTGGGATTAGACGACTTGGAAGTGAAAAGAACTTCATACATAATTTGGTCGGGTTAATAAATTAAAAGGGCTGGAAAGCAGTGAGCATTTGCAGAGACCGAAGGAAAGAGTCAATCTCAGCATATTAATTGGGGCCAGAATATAGGAAAGACAGACAGAGCTCAACTTTTGATCACGTGATCTCATGGGGATGCTGCAAAGGTCATAACTGTGAAAAATGGTCATGTCACATTTAGACAGGCAGACAGGCAGACAGACAGATAGACATCTTCAGAGTCTAGAGTCTTTGGAGACGGGTGGCATACAAGCCTAATAAATTATTATTATTATTATTATTATTATTGTTGTTGTTGTTGTTGTTGTTATTATATATGTATACAGACAGACAGACAGACAGAGATATACATAGATAGATAGAGAGATAGATACATAGATAGAGATAGATACATAGATAGAGATAGATACATAGATAGAGATAGATACATAGATAGACATATTACAGATAGATAGATAGATAGATAGATAGATAGATAGATAGATAGATAGATGTAGATAGATAGGTAGATAGACATATTACAGATAGATAGATAGATAGATAGACAGACAGACAGACAGACAGACAGACAGACAGACAGAGATAGAGATAGATGTATACAGATAGAGAGAGAGAGCGACATATATGAAAACAGATAGATAGATAGATAGATAGAGAGAGAGAGAGAGAGAGAGAGAGATGTAGATAGATAGATAGATAGAGAGAGAGATGTATACAGATAGATAGAGACATATGAAAACAGATAGAGAGAGAGAGAGACATATGTAGATAGATAGATAGACAGACAGACAGACAGACAGACAGACAGACAGACAGATGGATAGATATATGTATACGTATAGATAGAGAGAGAGATAGATAGATGTATAGATAGACAGACAGACAACAGACATGGGGCTACCCTTGAAGAGCGTTCAGAGCCTACAGCTGGTTAAAAATGCAGCCGCGTGAGCCTTAGTAGGGGTACCAAGGTACACCCTTATAACTCCAACTCTCCATGAGCTGTATTGGCTACCAATTGGTCACAATTCAAGGTATTTGTTATCATCTTTAAAGCCCTATATGGCTTAGGTCCAGACTGTTTATGGGACCGCCTACTACCTCATATTTCCCTGTTGCCAATAAGGGCCCAAGTTGGCCTTCTCCAGATCCCGTCTGCCAAACCATGTTGGTTGGCAGGACCGTGGGGAAGGGCCTTCTTTGTGGCAGCTCTGACGCTTTGGAACCAACTGCCCCCCAGAGATTCGCAGTATACCTGCCCTACCAGTTTTCTGGAAAGCCATTACGATTATCATACTGGAAATGTCAGTGGAAAAAAATAGATTAGGAAAGATTATTACACTGGGGTTGACAGTGAAAAATAAATAGAAAAATATGTTAGAATTTTGATTTGTCAAATTGAAATGATACATTTGCAAAATGATATAATGACAGAAAGAAGATAATGTAATTTGATAATAATTTTTGTTTTTCCCCTTTATTGCTATTGTTATAATTAGATTTAAGGCATGAAACAGCTGATATGAATTGATACTTTTGTTGTTTGAAACGTGGATCTTTCCTCTTAAAGAGCACTTATATTAAAATAAGGGTTAAAAAACATGAATGGATAAGTAAGAATACAAGAAATGAATTGAAGCACTATGGCCTGGATTTATTACCGTAGATAAAAGCAAATAGCGAATAGAAATTTTGATAGCTAATAGCGTTTTGAACTTGAATTAGAACAGAAAATGATCTTTGAAATCCAGGTGACAAAATTAGAAAAGGAGGTAACACAAGATAAATAATGTATACCGAAACAAAATTGATATAAATTAAGAATTTGGTGATTGATTTTACATTGTATTGTATTGAAATTTGAAGGTACCCTATGTGATTTGGTATGTTTGTAAGAGCGGAGAAATATATATATTTTTTTTACCATGAATGACTGAAGGTTTGAATGTTTTATATATTATATATTTTTAATATATATTTTATTCTGACACTGTAATGTTTATATTGTTGTTTATATGTAATTAGCTGCCCACTGGAGTTGGGCAGTATACAAATCTGGTTAAACATTAATAAAGAATTAAAGAATAAAGAATTCTATTCTATCTGGTCCAGCATTTTAATTAAAGCTACCTGTGCAGTTGTCACCTGTCAACCCCGACCTTGAGATGAGCCAGGGATCAAATTAACATAGGTCTCGTTTCTCTTGGCACAGATGAGTGGAATTTTTTTGGAAAAAGCAGGGAGCGGTCAGGGGGGGTATTTGAGTCACTGAGGCCACTGTTCAAAATCCCAGAAGATAATTGTGCATTGATGGAGAAACTTGTGACAGTAAACAGCAGGGCTGCTGGCTATGTATTTTGATGTTTGGATTGATATGCAGGTAGTCCTCAACTTATAACCATTGAATGACCATTCCGGGTTACAGCGGCAATGAAGAAAAAAATGACTTATGACCATTTTTATTTACTCAAAATTCACATGGTCGGCAATGGATTTGTATTTGTAGCAATAGTAATAACATTTGCCCGTGTTACACCAACACTCCGCAGTCTGCATTGATTGCCGATCAGTTTCCGGTCACAATTCAAAGTGTTGGTTATGACCTATAAAGCCCTTCATGGCACCGGACTAGATTATCTCAGGGACTGCCTTCTGCTGCACGAATCCCAGCGACCAGTTAGGTCCCACAGAGTGGGTCTTCTCCGGGTACTGTCAACTAAACGATGTCGCTTGGCGGGACCCAGGGGAAGAGCCTTCTCTGTGGTGGCCCGGCCCTCTGGAACCAACTCCCCCCAGAGATTAGAATTGCCCCCACCCTCCTTGCCTTTTGTAAGCTGCTTAAAACCCACCTCTGCCGCCAGGCATGGGGGAATTGAGATACTCTTTCCCCCTAGGTCTTTACAATTTTATGCATGGTATGTCTGTACGTATGTTTGGTTTTATAATAAGGGTTTTTAACTGTTTTAGTATTGGATTATTATTATATGCTTTTTTATTGCTGTTGTTAGCCGCCCCGAGTCTGCAGAGAGGGGCGGCATACAAATCCAATAAATAAATAAATAAATTTAGACTTATATACTGCTTCGCAGTGCTTTTACAGCCCTCTCTAAGTGGTTTACAGAATCTTCTCTAAGTATCGGTGTAATCAAAGTATCTTCAAAATCTTCTATTTACAGAAACAACAATCTATATGCATTAAAGCTTACTTGCATGTAGATACTTAACCAATCCAGGTTTCTCCATATCAACAGTACAGCTCTAACTCAAGAATTAACTCGCGCTCAAAACTGCTTCAGCCATCTAACAACATTACTACCACCAACAGCCAATATAAACAGTCAGTAAATTATTGTAAAGTTGCTTTGCATTTTATAATGCTCTGGCCCAATCAGGTTGTAGTTTACACCCTATGACTCAGCAATCATTACTGTTTAACATGCTTACATCCTTCTTTTACCTTATATGGTAACATAATGAAATGCCACTTAGGACTGAGCTAATCCTTGACACATGAGGCACTGGAAAAGTCATAAATGTACAAGTCGCAAAGCGTCCAGAGTTTTTGATCCAATCACAGCCTTATATCATTTTTGACAAGTGGCTGCTCACTCCCTTCTTGAAAGCCTCCAGTGACGAAGCATCCACAACATCTGAAGGCTGATTAGGTCACACAGAGACGGCCTTCTCTGGGTTCCATCAACTAAACAATGTTGTCTGGCGGGACCTAGGGGAAGAGCCTTCTCCGTGGCAGCCCCGACCCTGTGGAATCAACTTCCCCCCCTGAGATTCAAATTTCCCCCATCTTCCTTACCTTTCGCAAGATATTGAAGACCCATCTATGCCACCAGGCAATTGACAGATGGAGATTTTGTCAATTCCAATGGTTTTCAAATGTCCGCTGAGATCCTTTGGGACTGTGCCCAGCGTGCCAAGTACCACTGGGACCACTTTCACTGGCTTATACCAGAGTCGTTGCAGCTCAATTTTTAGATCTTCGTATTTCACTAATTTCTCTAGCTGCTTCTCTTCAATTCTGCTGTCTCCTGGGATTGCGATGTCAATGATCCATACTTTCTTTTTCTCCACAATCAGGATGTCTGGTGTGTTATGCTTCAGAATTCGGTCAGTCTGAAGTCGGAAGTCCCACAGTAGTTTTGCTTGCTCATTTTCGACCACTTTTTCGGGCTTATGATCCCACCAGTTCTTTGCCACTGGTAAATGGTAGTTCCGGCACAAGTTCCAGTGGATCATCTGTGCCACAGGATCATGTCTATGCTTGTAGTCGGTCTGTGTGCTCTTTTTGCAGCAGCTGAGTATGTGATCGATTGTTTCATCTGTTTCTTTACAGAGTCTGCACTTTGGATCGTCTGTTGATTTTTCAATTCTGGCTTTGACAGCATTTGTTCTAATGGCCTGTTCTTGTGCCGCCAGTATTAGTCCTTCTGTCTCCTTTTTGAGTGTTCCACTTTTAAGCCATGACCAGGTCTTTTCTTTATCCACTTTGCCTTCAATCTTCTCCAAGAACTGTCCATCCAATGCTTTGTTCCGTCAACTGTCCATACGACATTGAGTTACATTTTTTCTGTACTGGTCCTTAGTTTGCTTCACCTTGAGAAGCTTCCTATTGTTGACCTCCATCAACGCTGACTCTTTGCTCCCCTTCACATAGTCAGCTAATGCATGCTTCTCTTCTTCTACTGTCTCCTTCACTTGCAAAAGTCCTCTGCCGCCTATTTTCCTTGGTAAATACAGCCTGTCAACGTCACTGCGGGGGTGTAGTGCATGATGGATCGTCATTAATTTTCTGGTTTTCCTGTCCAGGTTGTTCAGCTCTGCTTGAGTCCAGTTCACTATGCCAGCTGTGCATCTAATGACAGGTATGGCCCACGTATTTATAGCCTTGATAGTGTTGCCACAATAATAATAATAATAATAATAATAATAATAATAATAATAATAATAATTATTATTATTATTATTATTATTATTATTATTATTATTATTATATTGTCATTGTCCGAGAATAAAGATGAGAGTTCATTTTTCTGGGTTCAGGTGAGGTCGCTCCAAAATACAGGGTGTTTTTTTCCTGAGCCAACCACTCTGTTCTTAGAATTATGCCTTCTTCCCAGACACGTTGCTTCCCTATTGCATTATAAAGCTGTTGCTCTGTGACTGGCACAGCATGGTTCCCTGGGCGAAGACTTCGCTCACAGATATTTCTCCCTCCCTCGGCTTCTCTTGACCTCAAGGGAGTAAATTTTTACTTTGACAGCCAGAAGCAATTTGCATGGATCAACAGGCCCCAGGCTATTTTACCACTAAAGGTAGAATAGGGAATGCATAAGAAGCGTGAAATTATTATGCCATATTTTTCAGAGTATAAGATGCACCTTTTCCCTCCCTAAAAGAGGCTGATAATTTGGGTATGTCTTATACTCTGAATGTAGCTTCCCCCCCCCCCAGCCCTAACTAGCTGCCAAGGATCTTCCCAGCTCTTACCTTGCAGGCTCTTTCATTGTTACTCTCTGCAAAGAATGTTTTCCAAGCCCTGTCTTTGTAGGGTTTCTTTTTAAATTCTCTACTTGCTCCGAATAAGTTTCTTTCCAGCCCTAACCAGGTGCTAACAATGTTCCCAGCTCTTACCAGCTTCCAATACCCTACGAAACTAGACTTACAATCCTGGGTCTAGAAAGCCTAGAACTACGACGCCTTAAACATGATCTAAGTATTGCCCACAAGATCATATGCTGCAACGTCCTGCCTGTCAACGACTACTTCAGCTTCAACTGCAATAACACAAGAGCATGCAACAGGTTCAAACTTAATATCAACCGCTCCAAACTTGACTGTAAAAAATATGACTTTAGCAATCGAGTTGTCGAAGTGTGGAATTCATTACCGGACTCCGTGGTGTCAGCCCCAAACCCCCAACATTTTTCCCTTAGACTTTCCACGATTGACCTCACCAGGTTCCTTAGAGGTCAGTAAAGGGCGTGCATAAGTGCACTAGTGTGCCTTCTGTCCCCTGTCCAATTGTCTCTCCTATATTTTATATATCTTTTCTCCCATTCATATATTCTTTCCTCTATTCTTCATTGACGTATTCTATTCTCATATCTTTTCTTCTATCCTTGCCCTGATATTTACTACTACATGTTTTTATTCCCTTTAACTTTCAATTTGTATTGGACAAAATAAACAAACAAACAAACAAATAAATAAATAAATAAATAAAATTGTTACTCTCTGCAAAGAATGTTTTCCAAATCCTGTCTTTGTAGGGTTTTTTTTTCATTCTCTACTTGCTCTGAATAATTTTCTTTCCAGCCCTAACCAGGTGCTAACAATGTTCCCAGCTCTTACCGGCTCGCAAGCTCTTCAATTGTTACTCTCTGCAAAGAATGTTTTCCAAGCCTTAAGTCTTTGCAGGGTTTTTTCCATTGCTGTACTTGCTCCGAATGTTTCTTTCCAGATGCTAATGATGTTCCCAGCTCTTACTGGCTTGCAAGTTCTTTCATTGTTACTCTCTCCAAATAAAGTCTTTTTAAAGCCCTAACCAGGGCTTTAAATAATGTGCTGAAGCTGACCAGATTAAGGACCCTAACCAGATGAATACCTGGTAAGCCGATTCTTTTCCCTGTTTTCCTCCCCCAAAACTAATGTGTGATTTATACTGCAGTGCGTCTTATACTCTGAAAAATATGGTAGTTATTTTCCCAGTAATATGTTGACACATTAAATGTATGGCTTATATTTTATTTTATTTATTTTATTTATTTATTTTGTCCAATACATAATACACATTGAAGAGAAAGATATGTAATAATATCAGTAAAGAAAAGAATAGAAGAAAAGATATAAAAGTATAGGTGAACATATTTGAAAGGAAGAAAAGATACATGAGATAAAGGAGAGACAATTGGACAGGGGACGGAAGGCACACTGGTGCACTTATGCACGCCCCTTACTGAGTCTAAGGAAGCTGGAGAGGTCAATCGTGGATAGTCTAAAGGAAAAATGTTGGGGATTAGGGGTTGACACTACTGAGTCAGGTAATGAGTTCCACGCTTTGACAACTCGGTTGCTGAAGTCATATTTTTTACAGTCAAGTTTGAAGCGGTTAATATTAAGTTTGAATCTGTTGCGTGCTCTTGTGTTGTTGTGGTTGAAGCTGAAGTAGTCATTGACAGGTAGAACATTGCAGCATATGATCTTGTGGGCAATACTTAGATCGTGTTTTAGGCGACGTAGTTCTAAGCTTTCTAGACCTAGGATTGATAGTCTGCTTTTGTAGGATATTCTGTTTCAAGTGGAGGGGTGAAGGGAGGAGTGGAATGGAGTGGAGGACTGAATATTTCAGGCAGGAAATTTTACCTGGGGAATCTTGCTTCGACCAACAATATCATGCAGCCACCAAAAGAGCCAACATAATCCTAGACTGCACAAACCAGGGATCTCTGAACTCGGCCATTTGAAGGACTTTTGGACTGCATCTCCCAGAATTTAAGTCCACAAGTTTTAAAGTGACCAAGTTTGGAGACCCCTGGCATGAACGGAGGGATAGAATCAAAATCATGCAAAGTGTTAATGTCACTTTATAAGGCCACACTTGGAATAATGCATCCACTTTGGGTCACCATTATGTAAAAAAAGATGCTGAGACTATAGAAAGTGTGCAGAGATACGACTTCAGCAACAGAGTGGTCAACGCCTGGAATGCACTACCTGACTCTGGTTTCTTCCCCAAATCCCCAAAACTATAACCTTAAACTGTCTACTGTCAACCTCACCCCATTCCTAAGAGGTCTGTACGGGGCGTGCCAGTATACCTACCATCCCTGTCCTAATGTTTCCTTTTATTCATATCCATTTCATGTATTCAGTTATGTTTATACAGTGGTACCTCTACCTAAGAATGCCTCTACTTACGAACATTTCTAGATAAGAACTGGGTGTTTAGGATTTTTTTGCCTCTTCTCAAGAACCATTTTACAAACCTGAGACTCCAAAACTGTAACTGGAAAAGGCAGGGAGAAGCCTCTCTAGGAATCTCTTGGGAGGAAACAGGGCCGGAAAAGGTAGGGAGAAGCCTCCATGGGGCCTCTCCAGGAATCTCCTAAGAAGAAACAGGGCCGGAAAAGGTGGGGAGAAGCCTCCGTGGGGCCTCTCTAGGAATCTCCTAAGAAGAAACAGGGCCGGAAAAGGTGGGGAGAAGCCTCCGTGGGGCCTCTCTAGGAATCTCCTGGGAGGAAACAGGGCTGGGAAAGGCGGGGAGAAGTCTCCGTGGGGCCTCTCTAGGAATCTCCTGGGAGGAAACAGGGCCTCCACCCTCCCTGTGATTTCCTCAATCGCATGCATTATTGGCTTTTACATTGATTCCTATGTGAAAAATTGCTTCTTCTTCCAAACTTTTCTACTTAAGAACCTGGTCACGGAATGAATTAAGTTCGTAAGTAGAGGTACCACTATACTTATATCTGTCACATGTTTGACTAACTAACTAACTAACTAACTAACTAACTAACTAACTAACTAACTAACTAACTAACTGAATAAATAAATGAATAAATAAATGAATGAATGAATGAATAAATGAATAAATAAATGAATAAATGAATGAATGAATGAATAAATAAATAAGTAAGTAAATAAATAAATAAATAAATAAGTGAATAAATAAATGAGTGAATAAATAAATAAATAAATAAATGAATGAATAAACAAGCAAGCAAACAAACAAACAAACAAACAAACAAACACATAAACAAATAAATAAATAAATAAAAACTACTCAAGCCCATTGAAAGAAAGTTTGCAGCCCAACTCATTCAATCCTCTCTTGGTGGGCTGGTTTGAAAAATGCCAGTAGGTTGTCCGGGTAACCCTCCAAATTCTAGGCTTTAGTGAGCTCATTCTCTAATCTTGCCAGAGGCCCAGAGGAATGCAGCTGGTTGTTTTAAAGATAAAAGCTGCAGACTTCCCTCGACATTCCTGCCCAATTTCACTCTCCGTTGGCTCCGTTGGCAAGAAGGGATCCGGGTAGAAGGGAAGGGCACGCATGGGTCTGCTTGCAAATGAAACAGGAGTTGGGAGAATCAGGTTGGCAAAGCTGAGAGGTCCAGGCGAGGAAAGGCAGCTTTTGACTTACAATGGTTTATTCGGTGACTGTCCAAAGTTACAACAGCATGGGGAAAAGTGACTTGTTGCTATTTTTGAATAGTTTTTTTAGATATAGATACAGATAAATAGATAGATAGATAGACAGACAGACAGATAGATAAATAGAAAGAGATAGACAGACAGACAGAAAAAAATAGAAAGAGATAGACAGACAGACAGACAGAAAAAAATAGAAAGAGATAGACAGACAGACACACAGAAAAAAATAGAAAGAGATAGACAGACAGAGAGACAGAGAGACAGCCAGACAGCCAGACAGCCAGACAGATAGATAGATAGATAGAAAAAATAGAAAGAGATAGACAGACAGACAGACAGATAGATAGATAGAAAGATAGATAGATAGACAGATAGATAGAAAAAATAGAAAGAGATAGATAGACAGACAGACAGACAGACAGATAGATAGATAGATAGAAAGAGATAGATAGACAGACAGAAAAAATAGAGATAGATAGACAGACAGACAGACAGACAGACAGATAGATAGATAGATAGATAGATAGATAGAAAGAAATAGATAGATAGATAGAAAAAATAGAAAGAGATAGATAGACAGACAGATAGAAAAAATAGAAAGAGATAGACAGACAGACAGACAGACAGATAGATAGATAGATAGATAGAAAAAATAGAAAGAGATAGATAGACAGACAGACAGATAGATAGATAGATAGATAGATAGAAAGAGATAGATAGATAGACAGACACATAGATAGAAAAAATAGAAAGAGATAGACCGACCGACACACCGACAGACAGACAGACAGACAGACAGACAGACAGACAGACAGACAGACAGACAGACAGACAAATAGATGCCAGGTCAGGTGCTGCATTCCAATAGGAAATTCCGGGATGCGTGTGCAGCTGTGCGCCCCCGTGTGAGATTTGGCTTCTGCGCATGCACGCGAGCAAGATTTGGCCATTTTCGTGGATTTTTTTTTGCTTCTGTACATGTGCGGAAGGAAAAATATTGTCAAAAATCTTCTCACGAAGAGAAACGGGAGGAAGGAGATAAGTTAAGAGCAGGAGACCGATAGCATCCTTTTCAGATCGGTCACACCGAGGAAGATTAAAATATGTCCGAGGTCATTTCCGAGAGCCAGGCATGATTTATTATTGGGAATTATAGGGAATTATTGTGTGTGTGTCCCCACCCCAAAAATTTAGGTGCCTCAAAGTTAGGGAAAAAGCTGAATTAAGGGACCAGGCCAAAGGGACCTTTCCCGAGTCCATTTCAATTAAGTGCCTTCAAAGTGGCCTTTACATTGTTAGGTTGCAGGATGTAGCCACATAACGAGTGTTTCCTTTGGATCACAAGAGTCTCTAGCAGATGGCGTTGTGAACGTATGAGACGCAGCTCTTACCGCTATTCCAAAGTCATCTCTCATTTCCATCCATTTCCGCTGATTTTTTTTGCCCTCCCCCCACCCTTAAAAAAAATATTGCATTTCCTCAGTGGTCTCCCTCCAGAGAGAAATTCAAGCCCCGTGAGTTTCTGGAGGGTTCCTTTTGCTTTTCAAGATAGCGTCGCTCTATAAACGATTACCGTATTTTTCAGAGTCTAAAGATGCACCTTTCCGTCCCTTTAAAGAGGCTGAAAATTTGGGTGCGTCTTATACTGTTCTGTCGGGCTCTCTGGTAGACTCCTCCCAAAAATGCACAGGTACAAATTTCAGACACACACACGTTTGAAAATTCAAAACAATGTTCTTTATAATGAAAATTCACTTAAACCAAGCCCTCTTTTGGTATAGCAAAGAGCGCTCGTCTCCAAACAAACTGGTAATTGGTACAAGTCCCTTATCAGTTCTGTGATACTTAGCTTGCAGCTGTGAGGCAATTCAGTTCTGTGATACTTAGATAGATAGATAGATAGATAGATAGATAGATAGACAGACAGACAGACAGACAGACAGACAGACAGACAGACAGACAGACAAACTAATAGACAGATAGATAGACAGCTGTGGCGAGGGGGGCGTGTGCCCAGGTTTGCCTGGTGCACCAGTTGCGGCCCTACCTGGACCGGGAGTCACTGTTCACAGTCACTCATGCCCTCATCACCTCGAGGTTCGACTACTGTAATGCTCTCTACATGGGGCTACCTTTGAAGAGTTTTCGGAAACTTCAGATCGTGCAGAATGTGGCCACGAGAGCAATCATAGGCTTTCCTAGATATGCCCATGTCATATCAACACTCCGCAGTCTGCATTGGTTGCTGATCAGTTTCCGGTCACAATTCAAAGTGTTGGTTATGACCTATAAAGCCCTTCATGGCATCGAACCAGAATACCTGGTTTGCGGAGAGGGGCGGCATATAAATCCAATAAATCTAATGTAATCTAATCTACCTCCGGGACCGCCTTCTGCCGCACGAATCCCAGTGACTGATTAGGTCCCACAGAGTTGGCCTTCTCCAGGTCCCGTCGACAAAACAATGTCATCTGGCAGGACCCAGGGGAAGAGCCTTCTCTGTGGCAGTCCCGACCCTCTGGAATTAACTCCCCCCGGAGATTAGTATTGCCCCCACCCTCCTTGCCTTTCGCAAACTCCTAAAAACCCACCTTTGTCACCAGGCATGGGGAAATTGATTCCCCTCGGCTGCTCCGTTTTATGTATGGTTTGTTTGGGTTGAATGACTGTATTTTAATCAAGGATTTTTTTTAACTGTTTTGCTGTTTTAATCATTGGATTTGTATTTTGTATTCCTGTTGTGACCTGCTCTGAGTCTTCAGAGAGGGGCGGCATACAAATCTAAGTAAGTAAGTAAGTAAGTAAGTAAGTAAGTAAGTAAGTAAGTAAGTAAGTAAGTAAGTAAGAAATAAATAAATGTCATTTTTCTAGGGGGCAAACTCGTTACCTGACTCATTACCGGACTCAGTAGTGTCAACCCCTAACCCCCAACATTTTTCCCTTAGACTATCCACGATTGACCTCTCCAGGTTCCTTAGAGGTCAGTAAGGGGCGTGCATAAGTGCACCAGTGTGCCTTCCGTCCCCTGTCCAATTGTCTCTCCTTATCTCATTTATCTTTTCTTCCTTTCAAATATGTTCACCTATACTTTTATATCTTTTCTTCTATTCTTTTCTTTATTTATATTATTACACATCTATTCTCTTCGATGTGTATTATGTATTGGACTAAATAAAAATAAATAAAATAAATAAATAACTTCCTACAGTGGCCAACTGGACATCACAAAAACAAACTTGGGGTGGTGGTGGTGGTGGAGGGCTTTGCAGATTAATCCAGGCCAGTCAACTGTTAAATTTTTGACAGCAAGGAAAGCAGCCTGTTCTCCTTGGCTCACTCGTCAATGTTGAAAGAGCCCAGGAGGGTTAAAACTGTTGGCACTTCAGTTCAGCTCTGTGGCATTGAGTGGCCATCCGGGGTTGCAGTGGCCTTCTTTTATGCCTTCTACCCTGTGAATGCTAGAATTGTTGGCATAAGGTCTATGCTGGGAGATGATGTCACTAAGCAAAAATCTAAACTAGATGGGAGAAAGGAAGGGCATGGAACCACTTTGGGAAGAAAATGATGATTCGCGCGAGAAAAGTGGGTGTTGTGTGAAAATTTGGCAACTGACTATTGTTGGGGTTTTTTTTAGGTTAAATGCACACAAATAAAGGCAGGGGGGGGGAATCGCACACACCCGACCTTCTCAAAATCCCCATAACTCTTCCTTGGCTTTATTCCCAATTCGATGCTGACTCAAACTTCCCTTTTTCCAAAAGCAAAATATGTTGGTTGCAATCGCACAACCTCGTTACCGAATTACAGTAACCTCTTTTTCTGGATTTGCCTGCCATAGTACAGTGTTCCCTCGCTTTTCGCCGGGGATCTGTTCTGAGACCGCCCGTGAAAGTCGAATTTCCGCGAAGTAGAGATGCGGAGGTAAATACACTATTTTTGACTATGGACAGTATCACAAGCCTTCCCTTAACACTTTAAACCTCTAAATTACAATTTCCCATTCCCTTAGCAACCATTTAGATTATTACTCAGCGTGTTTATTTATTAAAGTTTATTAAAAATATATATATTAAAGGCAGATGAAAGTTTGGCGATGACACATGACGTCATTGGGTGGGAAAAACCGTGGTATAGGGAAAGAAAACGCAAAGTATTTTTTAATTAATATTTTTGAAAAACCGTGGTATACACTTTTTGCGAAGTTCGAACCTGCGAAAATCGAGGGAACAGTGTAAATCGTAAACTGACTGAAGGGGTGACTTTAGACCACAAAAAGCAAACTTAGCTTAGAACTACATCGCCTTAAACCCGACCTAAGCATAGCCCATAAAATCACCTGCTACAACATCCTTCCTGTTAACGATTACTTCAGCTTCAACCACAACCACACACGAGCAGATAATAGATACAAACTTAAACCGCACCAAACTCGCCTGCAGGAAATATGACTTTAGTAACTGAGTAGTTGATGCATGGAACTCACTACCTGACTCTGTAGTATCATCACCTCACCCCCAAAACTTTATCCTTAGACTATCTACTGTTGACCTCTCCCGATTCCTAAGAGGTCAGTAAGGGCCGTGCATAAGTGCACCAGCGTGCCTTCCGTCCCCTGTTTTCCGTCCCCTGTCTTATTAGTACCTATCTCATGTATATAAACAATGTTATATATATGTATACTACCAATTTCAAACAGTTGGCCTTTGGAAAAGCATTTATTATTTTTACTTTCTTAAATATTTTGAAGTATGTAATAAATAAAATCTACACTTTACAATTTAGGGGCAACATAGCCTGCATGATAAATCATTGAAGTATATATGAAATTAATTTGTTAATGGAAAAAAAGCATGTATTAATTTATATACTTGAGATAAAATATAGTCTAGTATATAATTAGTATAATAAAATATATAGTGAATTTAATCCTAATATCATGCTAATATCTGAATATACTAGTATTAATTTAATTTTCTTTGATTTTCTTCTGTACTTACTATTGTGTTTTCTTTTTTTTTTCCTAAGTGGAAAATTAATAAAAATATTAATATCGTCCAAAATGAAGCCGTGCAAGACATGCCCATATCTCATCATCACAATATATTTTTTTATTTTTTCCTTCATACGCTTTAGTATAATGTCAAATATCTTCTATTTCCAGTACAATGATATGCAGTATTTTGTTAGTAACTCTTGTACAACCCCCCCCCCCCAAATCGTTGAGGTTTATGGGATGATACTACAGAGTCCAGTAGTGAGTTCCACGCTTCGACAACTCGATGGCTAAAGTCATATTTTTTACAGTCAGGTTTGCCGCGGTTAATATTAAGCTTGAATCTGTTGTGTGCTCTTGTGTTGTTGCGGTTGAAGCAACAACACGTTGAATAACAAACGTTACGTGGGATGAAAAAGGACACTCGTCTCTTAGGCCTTTCGCTGTCTCGGTGCAGGAAGCGTCTCTCAAGAACGTAGAATGCTCTCCCCATCTCTCTTCCCATCTCTCTCTCTCTTTCCAGGGCAGGCAAACTGAAGAAGCAACACAAAGCTTCCTTTGATGGCTCAGTGGAGAATGTATGGTTGCCATGGAGGCCAATAATGGGATGGGATGGGAGGGTGAAGGCAAATTCAAAGGTCTGGACAGCATCATTGTAAACACAACCTTTTGTTCCCCCAACAACATCCCTGGGGAAGGAGATAGAGCCACAGGCACACACAAAAAACCCCCAATCCCACCTTCGTAAATCACACCCAGCAACTGCAGGAGAAACCTGTTAATGGAAGACTACCCTGCTGTCTTTTTTTGGGCAGGGGCAGCAATCTCAATTTAAACTCGGGTGGATTCCATTGTCAAAAGGAATTGTAGGAGGATGAGAGATTCCTGGTTGTTCCGCAGATTGCTTTGAATGTCGTTTTCAATCGATCCATATACAGTGGTACCTCCACTTATGAACTTAATTCGTTCCGTGACCAGGTTCTTAAGTAGAAAGGTTTGTAAGGAGAAGCAATTTTCCCCACAGGAATCAATGTAAAAGCAAATAATGCGTGCGATTGGGGAGACCACAGGGAAGGTGGAGGCCCAGTTTCCTCCCAGGAGATTCCTAGAGAGGCCCCACGGAGGCTTCTCCCCACCTTTTATGGCTCTGTTTCCTCCCAGGAAATTTCTAGAGAGGCCCCACGGAGGCTTGTCCCCACATTTTCTGGCCCTGTTTCCTCCCAGGAGATTCCTAGAGAGGCCCCACGGAGGCTTCTCCCTGCCTTTTCTGGCCCTGTTTCCTCCCAGGAAATTCCTAGAGAGGCCCCACGGAGGCTTGTCCCCACATTTTCTGGCCCTGTTTCCTCCCAGGAGATTCCTAGAGAGGCCCCACGGAGGCTTCTCCCTGCCTTTTCTGGCCCTGTTTCCTCCCAGGAAATTCCTAGAGAGGCCCCACGGAGGCTTGTCCCCACATTTTCTGGCCCTGTTTCCTCCCAGGAGATTCCTAGAGAGGCCCCACGGAGGCTTCTCCCTGCCTTTTCCGGTTAGAGTTTCGGAGGTTCAGGTTTGTAAGTGGAAAATAAATCTTGAGAAGAGGCAAAAAAAATCTTTAACACCCAGTTCTTATCTAGAAAAGTTCGTAAGGTGAGGCGTTTGTAGGTAAAGGTACCACTGTATTTAATTTTGTCCTATTTATGTAGTGCACATCAGAGGCGGTGACCATTTGAGAGCTGCCCGTGATGAAATTTTCATTTTAATGGATTGCCGACTAGTGTCCATTCAAAGGGACAGTTTGAACGGACACTAATCAGCATATGTTAAAATGAAATTGATGATGAAGTTAGTCTAAGTCTAAAAGATGCTATATAGAGCACGGCACGCCAAGACAGCTACTTGTCTTGAACTAGTAAAGTTGAACTACTTGTCTAGAACGTAGTAAGCTTAGAATTATGTCGTCTTCGGCGCGACCTCTGCATAGCTTATAAAATCATCTGCTACAACGTCCTTCCTGTCAACGGCTTTTTCAGCTTCAACCACTATTCTATTCTATTCTATTCTATTCTATTCCATTCCATTCCATTCCATTCCATTCTATTCTATTCCATTCCATTCCATTCTAATTCTATTCTATTCTATTCTATTCCATTCCATTCCATTCCATTCTAATTCTATTCCATTCTAATTCTATTCCATTCTAATTCTATTCTATTCCATTCCATTCTAATTCTATTCCATTCTAATTCTATTCTATTCTATTCCATTCCATTCCATTCTATTCTATTCTGAGCCTTGGTGGCACAGTGGTTAGAGTGCTGCAATGGGGCAGTTAGTAATATGATTGTTAAGTTAATCTGCCTATGACTTTGTTTTGTTAGAAGGTCACAAAAGTGAAACCCCATGGCCCGGGCAAATGGACAACCATTATAAATATGAACCCATAGACAGCATTATTTGTTGAGGAGCACAGTCACATTTGAAGGTTTTGTACCGAAGCCACAAAGTTCAGTATGATAACACATTAGGCAAGTAGCTCAATTTTCTCGAATAAGGATTAAAACGATTAAAGCGTTTATGGGTAAAAGCATACTATTTAATTATTTCCTATCTTAAACGTAATTCAGGATCATACTAAGGGACTAGAGAAGGAAGGACAATTAAAAAAACCACTATTAAGTATTCCAGAAATAGTGCATAAATTTTCTATCCCCATTGCGTTCCACCCCCCATGGGGGCAGCATCCCATTACTGGATAAGAGCCACAGGTTCAGGATCTGCCCCACCCACCCGGCTTCTCTTTAGCCACATCGTTTAATTTTATTTTATATTTTGGCCAGAAAACTCCCACAAGGTGTTTCCTCTCCTGCTATCGATACACGAAAGTTGGGTTATTTTAAGGCCCAGGTTTGTTGGCTCAGCTTGATGTGCACTGGAAAAATAAATAAACCAACAAGCATTAAATAGGTTTATAGTCATGTAGCGTGGAAGGAGGGCTGAAGTTTGTAAACCTGGTTGAGATTCGAGTGGAATACGGTTTGGGGAAGGTGTTTGTACCTCTACCTAAGAACGCCTCTACTTAAGAACTTTCCTAGATAAGAACCGGGTGTTCAAGATTTCCCCCACTCTTCTTAAGAACCATTTTCTACTTAAGAACCTGAGCCCAGAAAAATGTCCCAGGAAATTTGAGAGCGGCACGAAGGCCCGGCCAGTTTCCTGCCATTTCCCCTTTAATCCCGGCCATCTCGGGCTTTTCTGGGCTGCCAGAGGAGCCTTTCGGTGGCGCTTAAGGAGGCTTTGACAGCCCAGAGCAAACGGAGTGTTTTCCTTTCTGTGGGCGCTTGGACAGGGAATAAACCTCTGCCAGCTCCCAGAGAAAAGAAACGCTCCCTTCGCTCTGGGCAGTGACTGTCCTCCTCCTCCTCTTCTTCCTCCTCCTCTTCTTCCTCCTCCTCCTCTTCCTCCCACCCAAATTCAGAGCTTTTATTTATTTCTTAGTGGGTTGGCACACATTATTTGCTTTTACATTGATTCCTATGGGAAAAATTGCTTCTATTTACAAACTTTTCTATTCAAGAACCTGTTCATGGAACAAATTCAATTCTTAAGTAGAGGTACCACTGTACTACTAAATCAGCTATTCCCAAAGCAAATATAGAATAACAGAACAGAACAGAGTAACCAAATTAAAAGGGACCTTGGAGGTCTTCTAGTCAAGCCCCCTGCACAAGCAAGAAACCATCTATCATTTTGGACATATGGTTGTCCAGTGTTTTTTTTAAATCACCCAGTGATTTTTAAACATCACAATAATTTAACACAGTTCTACACCTGTTTTCGTAGGTTATTGCTACTTAATAATACACTTTGTACAATATACATTTGTTTCATGTGTTTACGGAGTTCCATATTTTTTGTCATTTCACATTGTTTCACAGTTATTTCTTTCTTTCTTTCTTTCTTTCTTTCTTTCTTTCTTTCTTAGTCCAATTGTACCATCTACCATATTTTTTGGAGTTTAAGATGCACCGGAGTATAATTATTTATTATTAATTATTATTATTATTATTATTATTTGTTAGATTTGTATGCCACCCCTCTCCGAGGACTCCGAGGATGACTTCCTCTTCCTCTTCCTCTCCTCCTCCTCATTATTATTATTAATTAGATTTGTATGCCGCCCTTCTCCAAAGACTCAGGGCGGCTAGTTTTTGGGAAGGAAAATAGGGTGGGGGTGGGGAAATCTGCTTAGCAAATATTTATCTGGTTAGTATCCTTAGTTTACCTGCTTAACTTTCTCTTCCACCAAGACAAAGCTAAGCCAGGCCATCCTTTCGTGAGTCTCTCAAAGTTCATATTCTCAGGAAACTTTGGATTGGCTCCGTCCGGATCATTCTGGGAATTGAAACGACCTGATGGTTAGGAGAGATATCAAAGGACCCTGACTTCAAAGGAAATGTTTTCCAGACACAAGGACCTGGAATGTGGAGCATTTGAGAGCATTGTAAGTTTGGGGAAAACAAGTGTCAAAATGATAAAGAAATTAAGGTGCCTCCTCCTGAAATGTTCCTTCTGCCGGTGGGTGTTGTCCTCCCTCCCCCTGTCACCTCCAGTGGTCCAACGCAATGCAATTACAGGCCGTTGTTTAGGGATTTATTTATTTACAAATAAACAAAAATATAAAGGTAGGGGGAGGGGGAGGTGAAGAAGGAGGAGAAGAAGAAGATGAGGAGGAGGAGGGAAAGGGGAGGAGAAAGAAGAGGAAGAGGGAGGAGGAGGAAGAGGAGCAAAGAAGAGGAAGAGGAGGAGGAGGAGGAGGTAAAGAAGAAGGAGGAGGAAGGAGGGGGAGGAAGAGGAGGAGAGGAAAGAAGAGGAAGATGGAGAAGGAAGGAAGGAATGGGGAGGTGGGAGGGAAAGGGAAGAAAAGGAAAGGAAAGAAAGAAGGAGGGAGGGAGGGAGAAGGTGGGGAGGGAAAGAAAAGGAAGAAGGAAAGAAGGAAGGAAGGAAGGCAGGAAGGAAGGAGGAAGGGAGAAGGTTGGGAGGGAGGGAGGGAGGGAGAGGAGGAGGTGAAGGAGGAGAAGAAGAGGAAGAGGAGGAGAAAGGGGAGGGAGAAGGAGGAGGAGGAAGAGGAGGAAAGAAGATGAGGAGGAAGAGGAGGAGAAGGTGAAGAAGGAGAAGGCGGGCGGAAGAGGAGGAGGAGGAAATAGAGGGAGGAAGAGGAAAAGAAGGAAAGAAGAGGAAGAAGAGCAAAAAAGAGGAAGAAGAAGGAGGGAGGGAGGAGAAGGAGGAGAGGGAGGATGGAAGGAAGGAATGGAGAAAGTGGGGAGGGAAAGGAAAGGAAGAAGAAAGGAAGAAGGAAGGAGGGAGGAAGAGAGTTAGAAGGTGAGGAGGGAAAGGAAAGGAAAGGAAGGAGGAAGGGAGGAAAGGAGGGAGGGAGAAAGTGGAGAGGGAAAGGAAGGGAAGGAAGGAGGGAGGGAGGAAGAAAAGGAGGGAGGAAGTGGGGAGGGAAAGGAAAGAAGGGAGGAAGCAGGAAGGAAGGGAGAAAGTTGAGAGGAGAGGGAGGGAGGGAGGAAGGGAGAAGGTGAGAAGGGAAAAGAAAGGAAAGGGAAGAAGGAAGGAAGGGAGGAAGGAAGGAAGGGAGGAAGGAAGGAAATAAATACATCTATACATACATACATAAGAAACACTTGCTTACACAGCTCTAACAACTACTTGGAAGGAGCAGCAGAGAAAAGAAATCACACAGAAAAAGAGACCGAAAATGGGAGATTTCATTAAAAAAACGGCGAAAACACCTTTGGCAATAACCAGGGGAGAAGTTGGCCTCTGCCCTTATGACCACCAGGGCCTTGCAGCCCAGAGAAAGCTGCTCCTGCAGCTGAAGGCCAAATGGGTCTTCCCCCCACGCCCCAGCTGAAGCATCCAGAAAGAATGTGAAGGGGAGGATGGAGAGCAAATTACCCATCTTGGAGTTCAAACTCTCGCTGACCCTCCCTCTCCCCAAATCCTTATCGCAGGGGAACTGGTACCAAGTGGAGCTGTGTTTAAACCCCACGGCCAATCTGGGCGCACACGGGAACCAGGCGCACATAAATTATAGTGACTGGGGAGGTTGGTATTCCTTGCTGAGTAAGGATCTTGTGTGAACTTGTTGTGTGGTACATCGGTTGCCCCCGAACTGTGCATCTCCACCCTCATATCAGAAATGCAAAAAAGGCAATCGAGGTGGAAAAGAGGACAAGGGGAAGAGCCTTCTCTGTGGCGGTCCCGGCCCTCTGGAATCAACTCCCCCCAGAGATTAGAACGGCCGCCACCCTCCTTGTCTTTCGCAAGTTACTCAAGACCCACCTATATCGCAAGGCAGGGGGGAACTAAGACATCTCCCCCAGGCTTTTTATATTTCATGTTTGGTGTGTATGTGCTGTATGTTTTTTAATTATTGGGGTTTCTATATATTTTTATTATTAGATTTGTCCCATTGTTATACTGTTTTTTATTACTGATGTGAGCCGCCCCGAGTCTTCGGAGAGGGGCGGCATACAAATCTAATAAATAATAATAATAATAATAATAATAATAATAATAATAATAATAATAAATCGGCCTTCTTGCTGATGGACTGTCAGCTCGAATAACAGAATACAGTGGTACCTCTACTTACGAACGCCTCTACTTACGAACTTTTCAAGATACGAACCGTGTGTTCAAGATTTTTTTTGCCTCTGCTCATCAACCATTTTCTACTTACGAACCCTCGCTTCTCTCTCGGCTGCTGCTGCTGTGAGCAGCGGTCAAAATGGCATGTTGGAGGAGCTCTCCATGGACACCCCATTTCACTGTCACTTTCACCCCTAGCCCTCCGTTTCCTCCGTTCCTGCAGCTACCCCATCCTGCTGCCAAACTCTCCTTGTCTACCACTACCTTCGCTGTCCCAAATTGCTTCCAAAATCATAAGAACCTAAGAAGAGCCCTGCTGAATCAGGCCAAAGCCCATTGAGTCCAGAATTCTGTGTCACACAGTGGCCCACCAATTGTCCATGGGGATCTTATTATTATTATTATTATTTATTCGATTTGTATGCCGCCCCTCTCCGAAGACTCGAGCAGAAAGAGAAGGCAAGACCCTCCCTTTCCCTCGACCCTCAACAAATGGTACCCAAGGGAATCCTGCCTGCCTCAACCAACATAGAGGCAGCACATGGACATCCGTTTCAAAAACCACCAATACACTTGGCATCCATGAATCTGTCCAATCCTGCCTTGAAGCTCTCCAGGCTGACAGCTGTCATGGCCTCTTCTGGAAGTGAATTCCATCAACCAAGGACCTTCTGGGTGAAGAAATATTTCCCTTGATTTGTCCTCACTTTCTTACCTGTGAGCTTTAGGGAGTGGCCCGTCATCCTAGTATTGTGTGATAGAGAAAATAATTTTTCTCTATCCACCTTTTCTATCCCATGCATGATTTTATACACTTCGATCAAGTCACCCCTTAAATGCCGTCTTTCAAGGCTGAAGAGACCTAGGCATTGCAACCTGGTTTCATAAGGGAGGGGCTCCATTCCTTTGATCATTCTTGTTGCCCTTTTTTGCACCTTTTCCAGTTCCATTATGTTGTGGTTAGCTCTGGCCCAGCTCCTGCCCCAAGGAATGTGGAGGTGGATGTGGGGGAAACATCCACATGCTGCAGGTCTGTTTTACTCCCAGTAGAATCTGCCGACGAAGTCTCCTCTGACCAAGGAAACGTGAGTGACAGGGAAGAGGGGAGTTCGGCAGACAGCCCAGGAGGAGATCAGTCATCTGTATCATCCCTGGATTCTGAACAAGGAATTAATGACACATCCACGCATGCGTAGAGTGATGCATAGGAGACAACAACTGAAGGATTATTACAAGAGAAAATGAGGCCGCCTGTGGTTGGGTGGGGCTGCTGTAATTAGTGCTACAGATAAAAGTGCAGCCTGGTGTTTTAGCCTCATGGCAGTTTATCTGATTCATTGTTTCGTCAAGATCGTGTTTTTTGCTGTTCAGGATTGTGTGTGTGGACTCTCTGGACTTTAGAATTGGACTCAATTTCCCAGTTATTGGGTGAGCAATTGGACTGCATTTAACCTGTGCCTTGTGTGTACCAGAAAATCCCGTTGACATTTAAAAAGGGAGCTGTTTCTGTTTTTCTGTTTATAAAAACTTTTGGGTTTTCCTTTTATCGTGTGTTGTGTGTCTTCCTGGACTAATTACCCTGTAATTACGGGCGGTTGAGACACGCCGGCAGAACACATTATATTCCACCCTCTAGACGCTTCCTACACCGCCCCAAATTGCTTCCAAAATCACCCCTTCAAATGCTTCCTTCGCTGGAGGAAGCAATTTGGGGCAGCGAAGGAAGCGTCTGGAGGGGCGATTTTGGAAGCGATTTGGGGCAGATGCTTCCTTCGCTGCCTGTCTCCACTCATTTGCCTTCATTAAGACCTCCATTCCTCGCTTCTCCTCGTTGCCTGTTTCCACTCCGTTTGTCTTCGCTTCGTCCGCCTGCCATTTTTATTTTTAAGCCTTAAAGGTTTGGATGTTCCTAATGGGTTTGCACGCATTATTTGCCTTTACATTGGTTCCTATGGGAAAAATTACTTCTACTCACCAACGTTTTTACTTAAGAACCTGGTCACGGAACAAATTAAGTTTGTAAGTAGAGATACCACTGTAACAGAATTGGAAGGGGCCTTGGAGGTCTTCTAGACCAGTGTTTCCCAATCTTGGCAACTTGAAGATATTTGGACTTTAACTTCCAGAATTCCCCAGCCAGCAAATGCTGGCTGGGGAATTCTGGGAGTTGAAGTCCAGATATCTTCAAGTTGCCAAGGTTGGGATATACTGTTCTAGACCAACCTCCTGTTATACATGTATGACAAATAAATAGTGTTGGGCGAACCCAACAAAAGTTCGGGTGCGGCACCCAAACCCAAACTTTTGCTGAACTTTCAAGTTCGGTGCTCGGGAAAGCGCCAGGAAGCGCCGCTGTCCAGCTGCCACCTTCCGGAACAGTCGGGGTGCTTCCCGGCGCTATTCTGAACCTGAACCTTTGCCGAACTTCTGGGTTCGACGTTCGGGAGACTGCCGAGAAGCGCCCCGGCTGTTTCTGAAGGTGATAGCTGGGTGGCGGTGCTTCCCAGTACAGCCAAGGAGCTTTCGGCCAGTCAGGAGGCGCACAAGGAGGTGGGGATTCCCACAAGGGGATTCCAGGGGCGGAGCTTTGACATCACTGAGATGTCCTTCCTGGAATCCCTGTTTCAGCCGGCCAAGAAGGACGTCTCAGTGATGTCAAAGCTCCACCCTGGAATCTCCTCGTGGGATTCCCCACCTCCCTCCTGACTGGCCGACAGCTCCCCAGCTGTTTTGGAAGGTGACAGCTGGGCGGCGGCACTTCCTGGTGTTCTCCCGAACCCAAACTTTTGCTGAACTTTTGCAAAAATTCGGGTTCGGGTTCGGTATACCGAACCGCGCAAAGTTCGGTACGAACCCGAACTTTGCAGGTTTGGTTTGCCCAGCACTACAAATAAATAAAACAAATACATAAAATAAAATAAAGTATTCTCTTTTATGAAAACCATACAGAACGGGAAGGAAAAGGGGTTGAGATGTTGATAAGCTATTCCCAAGTATTAAAAATTCTCTCGGCCTGGAGCGTCAAGGATCTCTTAGTTCTCCTGTCATTCTTGGTTAAGGTTTTAAGGGGTTGACTTGGCTATAAAAGGCAGCCTTTTGAAAGCTCGGATGGGTGGCTGAGTGAGTGCGATTCGCCTCTGCTTATTTGGTATGCATGATTCAGAAACTGTTTAATAATTTTTTAAAATGTATGGGTGGTTGGGTTTTTTTTGCCACTCCTTGATCGAATGGTGGTAGTGAAGCTGCGAGGTTTTAGCTGAGCATTTGGAAAATGGAGATTTTTTATTTTATTTGCAATGAGATAAAAGCCAGGTACGAAATAGAAACATAGAAACATAGAAGATTGACGGCAGAAAAAGACCTCCTGGTCCATCTAGTCTGCCCTTATACTATTTCCTGTATTTTATCTTAGGATGGATCTATGTTTACCCCAGGCATGTTTGAACTTGCAAGGTTGCAAGTTCAAGTCCCAGTGAGGGTATGGCTAGCTGATGAGGCCAAAATAAGGCTGAAATAGATCTATCCTAGTCTCTCTAAATTTTCAAATTCAGAAAAAACATGTGACACACACACACACTTGACATCTTGTACATGAACAGATTATTCTGTCTTCTATCCTATGCATGGATGAATGGGCTACGATAGCTACTCAACCTGAAGGGGAGTTTACTGCTTCTAAAACCCTTAAATTTTATCCACTGTGGAGCAAAAACTCTGAGTGAACCTTCAAAATGAAACTGAACGGACTTTGT
Organism: Erythrolamprus reginae; assembly: GCF_031021105.1. NCBI lineage: Eukaryota > Metazoa > Chordata > Lepidosauria > Squamata > Dipsadidae > Erythrolamprus > Erythrolamprus reginae. The sequence goes on from NC_091955.1 coordinate 94,308,364, forward strand.
GCAGAGACACAGAGCCGTGAAGTAATTGGGTCCACAATATTTCTAAATTGTTCCACAAGTGCAGAAATTTGGATTCCAGACAAGGACAAATAGTCCTGAATTGCCCATTTTAAAAAAACGAAAAAAAAAAACCCTTGAACACCACCCTTTACTCCCTAACATATTTGAAATATTTCTCTCCGAGATATTTTTCTTCCCCCTCCTGCTTTCGCCATCCTTTGCACAATATCCAAGCAAGTGTTTTTTCCCTCCATTTCTGAGGGGATCTATATTTTTTTGTCAGCTAGATATGTATGAGGAACTTTGACCCACTTCTGATATTTGCAACAATCTTTGGCAACCTTTGGATTGGTCACGTAGGGTCTGTCCTTCTCCAGGGAATATTAAAATAAGAGGAACACGCAAAAAAAAGAATGTTCTGGAAAACACTGGAACATTCCAGAGAACTCTAGAACATCCTGGAGAAGAGTGGAACATTCCAGAGAAATCTTGGGACATTCCATTCATGGGACTTTTTGTTTTGTACCTCCTTACAATTTGTTCTTGCTATTCTGGACCTGCGGTAACTTTCTGGGCAACTTGTGAACAAGAAGGAAGCCATTTTGAACATCTATTTCTCTTCGAATAGAGAATTCTTCCACCATGTTTCTCCATCGCTTCATGAAACGTCAGCTTGCTTCACCAAGATGCCTCACGTTCCTGTGTTGATGACCTTAGGAATTGTATTTTCAGACCAATTTCAGACTCAGGAGGAAAAAGCTTCTTAATTATCTCTTGGGTCATTGTTATTGTTGAGCGATCAAGCACCTGTGATTTAATATAATGCTTACACTCTATGGAATTGGATTTTTTTTTTAAAAGAAATTTCAGCAAAGCAGACACAGTCCTTGACTTGCGACCACAATAGGGACCAGAATTTCTGTTGTTAAGCAAAACGGCTGTTAAGTGAATTCCATCTGATTTTGTGACTGTTTCCTTGCCACAGTTGTTAAATGAACCTTGCAGCTGTTAAGTCGTTGAGCGAATCTGCCTTTGCTTGTTGAAGATTATTTTGAAAGGTCGCAGAAGGGGACAGAATAGAATAGAATAGAAATAGAATAGAATAGAATTGAAATAGAATAGAATTTATTGAGAATAGAATAGAATTTATTGAGAATAGAATAGAATTTATTGAGAATAGAATAGAATAGAATAGAATCCTTTATTGGCCAAGTGTGATTGGACACACAAGGAATTTATCTTCTGTGCAGATGCTCTCAGTGAACAGAAAAGAAAAAGATACATTTGTCAAGAATCATGAGGTTCAACACTTAATCATTGTCATAGGGGTCAAATAAGCAATGAAGAAACAATATTAATAAAAATCTTAGGATACAAGCAACAAGTTACAGTCACACAGTCCTAAATGGGAGGAAAAGGATGATAGGAATGATGAGAAAAAACTAATAGAAATAGAAGTGTAGCCTTAGTAAATAAGTGTAGTTTGATATGATCGAAACATTTAAATATGTCAAAGGGTTAAATAAGGTTCAGGAGGGAAGTTTTTTTAATAGGAAAGTGAACACAAGAACAAGGGGACACAATCTGAAGATAGTTGGGGAAAAGATCAAAAGCAACACGAGAAAATATTATTTTACTGAAAGAGTAGTAGATGCTTTGAACAAACTTCCAGCAGATGTGGTTGGTAAATCCACAGTAACTGAATTTAAACATGCCTGGGATAAACATAGAACCATCCTAAGATAAAATACAAAAAATAGTATAAGGGCAGACTAGATGTATCATAAGGTCTTTTTCTAGCTATGCAGCCAAGCATCCTACTTGCTTTTCCTACCGCCTGACCACACTGCTCACCCATTTGGAGACTGTCAGAAATCACTACCCCTAAATCCTTCTCTTCTGAAGTTTTTGCTAACGCAGAACTGCCAATACAATACTCAGATTGAGGATTCCTTTTCCCCAAGTGCATTATTTTACATTTGGAAACATTGAACTGCAGTTTCCATTGCTTTGACCATTTATCTAGTAAAGCTAAATCATTTACCATATTACAGATGCCTCCAGGAATATCAACCCTATTGCACACTTTAGAGTCAACTTTAGAGCAACCTGTCCCTGCACTGGATGGTGGAGGATCCACTGTCAGAGCTGAAGAAGCGTCTTAGCTGAGAAGCCAAATGTCTTCAAAAGATTAAAAAACAAAGGAAGTCCAGCTGCCTCTTAAAAAAAGCACATTTGGGAGAATAAGGAGAAAAAAGATGCAACATTTACGCTCAGCTGGTTCTATTCAGCATTGCCCCAAGTGTCAGTTAACCGTGTTATTTATTTTCTGTGCCACTCGGGTTTCTGCCTCTACCCCACACCCCAAATATCTGGATTATCAGGACGATTTGAACTGGATGCGAGAGCAAATTAGATTCCGGATGAACGAAGCCTCAACTCTACTTGGAGAGAATATAAATTCAGCCTGAACCGCAGAAGCCGTCTGGTTCAGGGCTCTGCAGAATGTGGAGAGGGTTGTTATTATTATTATTTTTAAAGGTTTCATTTGAAAATAAGGATTGTTGGGGGGGGAAATGACAGGTGCTTGGCAGGTGCTATGGGGTGTTGGGTGGTACTTGCTTTCTTGAAGTAGGTTGATAAGGGCCTTTATCCTCCCCACCCTGGAGATTTGGAAAATTCACAGCGTCCCAGACAAAGCCCTTTGCAATGAATAATGAACAAGGAACAGTTATTAAGAAAAGCGCTGATGGGGCTAAATCTTCACTAGGGAGTCCAGGCAAGGCTTATCAAGTTTGCAGAGGACACAAAGCTTGGAGGAATGACTAATAGTAGAGAGGGAGAGGGAGGGGAGGAAGGTGAGGGAGGGAGGGAGAATGAGTTAGAGAGAGAGAGAGAGAGAGATCCCCAAGAACAACAAAAGAAATATTTTTATTTTATTTATTTGTCAAACAGGTATAGGATAGTAGTAGTTTGTATAACATAACAGAAACAAAAAGTAACGATCAAAGAGGACAGTAGGACAGGGACGGTAGGCATAGAATAGAATTGAATGGAATAGAAAATAGAATAGAATAGAAATACAGAATAGAATAGAATAGAATCTTTATTGAGAAAAGAATAGAATAGAATCTTTGAGAATAGAATAGAAAATAGAATAGAATAGAAATACACGAATAGAATATAATCTTTATTGAGAATAGAATAGAATCTTTATTGAGAATAGAATAGAATCTTTATTGAGAATAAAATAGAATCTTTATTGGGAATAGAATAGAATATTTATTGAGAATAGAATAGAATCTTTATTGAGAATAAAATAGAATCTTTATTGGGAATAGAATAGAATATAATCTTTATTGAGAATAGAATAGAATCTTTATTGAGAATAGAATAGAATAGACTCTTTATTGGGAATAGAATAGAATCTTTATTGAGAATAGAATAGAAGTAGAGTAGAATAGAATAGAATATTCCTCTATTCCTAATTGTGATGCTGACTGGTGATGGGGAGCTGTACCACAGGATTGAACGAGCCACATGCGGCTCCTGAGCCACGGGTTGCTGATGAGAGAGAGAGAGAGAGAGAGGGAGGGAGGGAGGGAGGGAGAGAGAGAGAGAGAGAGAGTCTTCTGGGAACTGACCTCCATCTAACGGATCTCCCAAACCCACAACGTGCCTCCTCCTTCAGTTCCACACCTAGCTAAACCCCCCTCTGCTTCGCAAGCACTTAATTTTGCTGAGCGCAGGCCCACAGCAACTCAAGTCGTGCTGAAGTCGGCGGAATGGGGGTGTCTCTTCGGCTACAGCTGGACAGAAGCTGGACGCAGGAAAGCCCCACGTTGTTTCTGCAGCTGGGGATTAATTAAGTAAACGGATGAGTCAAACCAGCCTGTCTTGGGTTGTAAAGGTGAAGGGCGGCCAGCCGGCCAGCCTAAACTTTGCAGAAGCTCCCTGGGCTCTCTCGATAATTAAAAGAAAATATCCGAGTTGGTAAGCAGAGCCCAGAGGTCATCCTGGAAGAGTAGAAGCCCCCCCCCCCCCGTCCACCTGCGCCAGGAGAAAGCTATGATGAGGAGGAAAACTGACCAAAGCAGAATGTTGGATCATCGTTTTCCAAAATGGGATTGGTGTATTTAAACTTCATGCATTTTTTTACTTTGTGCGAGGTTTCCCAGACTGCAGGACAGAACTGAGCTGGGAGGAACCTTGAAGGTCTTCTAGTCTGACCCTCTTGCTTAAGCAGGAGACCCTATACCATTTCAGACAACTAGCTATCCAGTCTCTTCATAAAAGTCTCCAGTGATGGAGCACTCACAACTTCTGGTGGCAAGTTGTTCCACTGGTTAATTGCTCTCATTATTAGGTTGGTTCTCTCCTTCATTGAATTTCCATGGTTTCTTGTCTGGCCTTCCAGTACTTTGGAAAATAAGTTGACCCACTTAGATATTAGAAGACTGCTATCATGTCACTCCTGTTCTTTCCTTTCAATGGAATGAAATGAAATGGAATGGAATGGAATAGAATAGAAAATAGAATAGAATAGAAAATAGAATAGAAAATAGAATAGAAAATAGAATAGAATAGAAAATAGAATATGAATAGAACAGTACATAACAGAACAAAATACAGTATAGAGGAGGAATGGAATAGAATAGGAATAGGAACAGAACAGAACAGAATATAGAGGATGAATTGAATGGAATAGAATAGAATCATTATATAGAATAGAATAGGAATAGAAATAGAATAGAAATACTGTAGAACAGAACAGAACAGAATAGAATATAGAGGAGGAATACAATATAATAGAATATAGAATATAATAGAATATAATGAGTCTTTATATAGAATAGAATAGGAATAGGAATAGAATAGAAATACTGTAGAACAGAACAGAATAGAATATAGAGGAGGAATACAATAGAATATAGAATATAATAGAATATAAATAGAATAAAATAGAATAGAATTCTCTTAGAATAGAATAGAACAGAATAGAACAGAATAGAATAGAACAGAGGGAATATTATCTCAAAAATGTGAATAAATTGAATTTAATTGACTGACTTGGCACACTGCTTTTCTGGCAAATAACGACAAACAAATTGCAGGGCTGGCCAAATTCATATATTCCTGGCAGATTGCAGTGTATGTTATAATGTAAAGAAGAGGAAAATAACTTAAAACACGGTTATTTTAAGTATACAGTATGTGCCGGTGCCATTCCCCCCCCCCCCCCTCCAATGGAAATTAAGCATATGTTCAGATGTTAATTTGTTGAGATAAACAAAATGAAATGTGTGTTTGTACTATATGCCTTTCTCTTAAAGAGGAAAATTAATTCAGCTCAAAAAAACCTCCACCACCAGCTATATTTTCACAGCATCGTCCCCCCAGTTTTGCAAGCCAACCTTAAGAGTTATTATGAAGCTCTTTCACTTTTCTTTATGTGTCAAATGATATTGATAACCTTTCAGAAACGTTTGCAGGATGGAATGCTTAATTAGCATTTAATTAAGCAAAAGGGCTTAATTAGCACTTTTGTGCTTTTTTTATTATCTTTGGAAGTGATAAACTCTCTTGAGGCAGGAGTGTGCCACAAGAAAACAAACCAACTTTGTTTTGCTTCTAGCATCAAGCGAAACGATATACACTGGTAATCCTTGACTTACGACGACAATTGAGCCAAACATTTGGGTCGCTAAGCGAGGCATTTGTGAAGTTTATGACCTGTCTTGCTTCCGTTGTTAAGCGAATCCATGCAGTTGTTAAGTTAGTTAGCAAAATCTCGCGAGAGGGCGCAAGTGTGGTTTTGGCGATTTTTAGTGATTTTTTTGCTTCCCACAGATTTGATTCCAGGTCCCACAGAGTTGATTCCAGAGGGCCGGGGTCACCACAGAGAAGACTCTCTTGTTTTGTCGACGGGAGCCAGAGAAGGCCAACTCTGTGGGACCTAATCGGCCGCTGGGATTCGTGCAGCAGAAGGGGGGTCTGGTAGGTATTCTGGTCCGATGCCATATATAGGTCATGTGATATCCTACCAGTTTCTTTAATAGAGTACAGTAGTACTGTAGAAGAATTCAATGGATTTTAAAAAATGTAATGGATCTATTAATGGATTTAAGCCCCCTTTGAAAACCCGTGAAGTAGCGAATCCGCAAAAGATGAACCGCGTAGTAGCGAGGGATTACTGTACCTGTAAGGAGAAAATGAAGAAGAATGTGGCTCCAAGCATAAAAATTAGCACAAGCTTAATTTGCTCCTTTTTTGGGTGGGTGGGTGGGCTGTAATTTTCCTCGTGGGCTCCAGGCCTCCCTCGAAAATAATCCTCTCCACTTTGGAGATAATGGGGGGTGGGGGTGTCCGAAAAGCAGACGGCTGCAGCTTTTGATTTGTGAGGGCCCTGCGGAATATAACACCGGAGATCAAAACAACTGTCAGGGAGGCTTTTCGGGCCTGGCACAGGAGGAGGAGGAGGCAAGCCAGACACGCAGAGGAGAAGCAGCTCAGGTACCAGGAACGGTGTCCGAAAAGGTGAAATTCTTCACATTGCTGGCATATCCAGTGGCTCCCTGAAGTGGATTTTCTCTGCTCTTAGGATCAGGGAAGAAGAAGAGAAAACACATTCTGTTCCAAAGGGCAGAGGAAGAAGAGGCAGGCTGGAGAATAAATCAAATCCAGTCTAAAATCTTTCTTTCTATCTATCTCTATCTATCTATCTATCTATCTATCTATCTATCTATCTATCTATCTATCTATCTATCTATCCATCTATCTATCCATCTACTCTCTCTCTCTCTCTCTCTCTCTCTCTCTCTCTCTCTCTATCTATCTATCTATCCATCTATCTATCCATCTACTCTATCTATCTATCTATCTATCTATCCATCTATCCATCTATCCATCTATCCATCTATCCATCTATCCGTCCATCTACTCTATCTATCTATCTATCTATCTATCTATCTATCTATCTATCTATCTATCTATCTATCTATCTATCTATCTATCTAAAATTTATCCATCTAAAATTTATCTATCTATCTATCCATCCATCCACCTGTCTCTCCTCTCGTATATCTTTCCTTCTATTCCTATATCCATTCTCTATTCTTTCATTGATATATTTTATTCCTATATCTTCACTTTTATTTTTTCTCTGGTATATTTTACTACAAATATATCCTCTATAACTTTCATTGTGACTAGATAGATAGATAGATAGATAGATAGATAGATAGATAGATAGATAGATAGATAGATAGATAGATGATAGATAGATGGATGGAGATGGATGGATGGGTTGATGGGTAGGCAGGTAGGTAGATAGATAGAAATGATGGATGGATTGATTAGGTAATCAATTAAGAATAATAACATGGATTATTTCAGAAAAAGAAATGTTAAATTACAAGGAGCTATCTACTAAGCTATGATTGAATTAATGGTTTAAATTAAATTCAAAGACGTTTTTTCTTTTTCAATGAACCCTATTTCTCTGCTCTGGTCCTATTTCTTTCTTTTTTTATATAAATTTTTTTTTGTGGGGGGGATGAAAACAAGTCAGCCTGGGGGGGAAAAAGTCTCCTTGACATATGCTTGAGAAAATAAAATAAAACAAAAAGCACAGGCGGGCAATGAGTTTTTAGTCGCCCTCTTGTGCCTTTTTAGGCTGACGCCTGGCACTGACTGTCACGGTGTGAGTGCATCTTGCAAAACAGACACGGATTGTTTGCCCCACTTCCCATTATGCACAATCAGGCTCAGGCACTTCGCCTACGTGGAGTGTGACAAGAACGTTCTGTATCGGAGGATCTGAGCTGGGCCAGCAAAGGAAAGGAAAAAGGGGGGGAAAAGAGAAAGCTTTATGAGTTCCAATATCTCCTGGGTTGCCACAAAGAAGAAGGAGTCAGGCTATCCTCCAAAGCACCTGAGGGTAGAACAAGAAGCAAGGGATGGAAACTAAACAAGGAGAGAAGCAACTTAGAACTAAGGAGAAATTTCTTGACAGTTAGAACAATTAACCAGTGGAACAGCTTGCCTCAGGAAGTTGTGAATGCCCCAACACTGGAAGTTTTGAAGAAGATGTTGGAAAACCATCTGTCTGAAGTGGTGTAGGGTTTCCTGCCTAAGCAGGGGGTTGGACTAGAAGACCTCCAAGGTCCCTTCCAACTCTGTTACTATTACTATTACTATTACTTTATAGGTCATAACCAACACTTTGAATTGTGTCCGGAAACAGATCGGCAGCCAGTGCAGTCCGCTGAGTGATGACAAGATATGGGCATGTCTTGGAAGGCCCAAAACCGCTCGCGCGGCTGCATTCTGCACAATCTGAAGTTTCCGAACACTATCTATCTATCTATCTGTCTGTCTGTCTGTCTGTCTGTCTGTCTGTCTGTCTGTCTGTCTGTCTGTCTGTCTGTCTGTCTGTCTGTCTATCTATCTATCTATCTATCTATCTATCTATCTATCTATCTATCTATCTATCTATCTATTTATTGGATTTGTATGCCGCCCCTCTCCGTGGACTCGGGGCGGCTAACAAGAGTAATAAAAAACAGCATGTAACAATCCAATACTAAAACAACTAAAAAACCCTTATTATAAAACCAAACATACATACAAACATACCATGCATAAATTGTAGAAGCCTAGGGGGAAAGAATATCTCAGTTCCCCCATGCCTGATGGCAGAGGTGGGTTTTAAGGAGCTTACGAAAGGCAAGGAGGGTGGGGGATATTCTAATCTCTGGGGGGAGTTGGTTCCAGAGGGCCGGGGCTGCCACGGAGAAGGCACTTCCCCTAGGTCCCGTCAAACGACATTGTTTACTCGACGGGACCCGGAGAAAGCCAACTCTGTGGGACCTAACTGGTCGCTGGGATTCGTGCGGCAGGAGGCAGTCCCAGGGGATATTCTGGTCCGGTGCCAAGGAGGGCTTTATAGGTCATAACCAACACTTTGAATTGTGACCGGAAACTGATTGGCAACCAAAGCAGACTGCGGAGTGTTGGTGTGACATGGGCATTTTTGGGAAAGCCCATGATTGCTCTCGCAGCTGCATTCTGCACGATCTGAAGTCTCCGAACACTTTTCAAAGGTAGCCCCATGTAGAGAGCGTTGCAGTAGTCGAGCCTCGAGGTGATGAGGGCATGAGTGACTGTGAGCAGTGAGTCCCGGTCCAGATAGGGCCGCAACTGGTGCACCAGGCGAACCTGGGCAAACGCCCCCCTCGCCACAGCCGAAAGATGGTTCTCTTCAAAGGAAGCCCCGTGTAGAGAGCAGTAGTCAAACCTCGAGGTGATGAGGGCATGAGTGACCGTGAGCAAAGACTCCCTGTCCAAATAGGGCCACAACTGGTGCACCAGGCGAACCTGGTGAAAATGGTGTTGCAGGAACTGGGCACCGTCCCCCCACCTCCATACAGGTAGGAACCTAACAGTGAGCGTCTCCCATGATCACGTGATCCAAATTCAGCAGCTGGGCAACCAGCATGAATTTTTTTGGGGGGTGGGTGTTGAAAAACATCAGGGTTGAAAAACACCAAGTTCGACCATGTTACACCATGTTGCTCCAACACTCCGCAGTCTGTACTGGTTGCCGATCAGTTTCCGATCACAATTCAAAGTGTTGGTTATTACCTATAAAGCCCTTCATGGCACCGGACCAGGATACCTGCGAGACCACCTTCTGCCGCACGAATCCCAGCGACCGGTCAGGTCTCACAGAGTTGGTCTTCTCTGGGTCCCGTCGACTAAACAATGTTGTCTGGCGGGACCCAGGGGAAGAGCCTTCTCTGTGGCGGCTCCGACCCTCTGGAATCAGCTCCCTCCAGAGATTAGAACGGCCCCTACCCTCCTTGCATTTCGTAAACTCCTCAAAACCCACCTCTGTCATCAAGCGTGGGGGAACTGAGACATCTCCCCCTGCCTATGTAGTGTTAGTGCATGATATGACTGTATGTATGTTTTTTTTTATATTGGGGTTCCTTGTTTTTAGATTTTTTAAATGTACAATTGCTATTTTAGATTTTAAATTATTAGATTTGTCAATACATATTGTTCTTTATCACTGTTGTGAGCCGCCCCGAGTCTGCGGAGAGGGGCGGCATACAAATCTAATAAAATAAATAAATAAAAATAAATTCCCAGTTACCAGAAAGAAAACTGGGTTAGAATCAATTTCCCCCCCCTTTTTTGCCACTGACCCCGAAGGCGTCACTTGGGTGACCCTTCACAGACATTCTCCCACTGGGATGCCAACGAGACCCACTCGGTTCCCACGCCCTCTCTGAGCTGCCTAATTGAGAAATCCCATAAGCCTGTTTCTCTTAGAAAAATATTTCCTCTTAACTCAGCATACCGTGCTTGCCACAGCCTCTTTATCTGCAGCTGATTAGATTTCATTCCTGCAAAATCTTTGGAAAGGAAAAAACAAGCCGGTGGGCGGGCATACAGCCACCATCGGACTTCTTCCTTAGCTGAGACCAGAACCCCCCCAGCCAGAGAGAGTTTCATTCCCGGCTCATTGGCAAGATGACTATGGCTGCGTTGCAGCAATCCGACTGGCCAGTAGAGGGCACCAAGAAGGCATTCTGTCTTGTATTTATCGCCCTCTAGTGATTCCCCTGGAGTGATGCAGAACGCCTTACTCTGACACTAACGGGCATTGTCTCATTTATTTTAAGAACCTAAGAACCTAAGAAGAGCCCTGCTGAATCAGGCCAAAGCCCATCGAGTCCAGCATTCTGTGTCACACAGTGGCCCACCAATTGTCCATGGGGATCTTGAGCAGAAAGAGAAGGCAAAACCCTCTCTTTCCCTCGACCCCCAACAAATGGGACTCAAGGGAACCCTGCCTGCCTCAACCAACACAGAGGGGGCACTTGGACATCCGTTTCAATAACCACTGATACACTTGGCACCCATGAATCTGTCTAATCCTGCCTTGAAGCTCTCCAGGCTGACAGCTGTCATGACCTCTTCTGGAAGTGAATTCCATAAACCAAGGTTATTTGACCCCTATGGCAATCATTAAGTGTTGTACCACAAATGTATATTTTTCTTTTATGTACGATGAGAGCATCTGCACCAAGACAAATTCCTTGTGTGTCCAATCACACTTGGCCAATAAAATTCTATTCTATTCTATTCTATTCTGTTCTATTCTATTCTACTCTACTCTACTCTACTCTACTCTACTCTACTCTACTCTATTCTACCTGTGAGCTTTAGGGAGTGGCCCCTTATCCTAGTACTGTGTGATAGAGAAAAGATTTTTTCTCTATCCGCCTTTTCTATCCCATGCATGATTTTATACACTTCGATCAAGTCACCCCTTAAACGCCGTCTTTCAAGGTTGAAGAGACCAAGGCGTCTCTTACAACCTGGTATCATAAGGGAGTTGCTCCATTTCCTTGATCATTCTTGTTGCCCCTTTTTTATTTATTTGTTTTATTTATTTATTTATTATTTAGATTTCTATGCCGCCCCTCTCCGCGGACTTTTTGCACCTTTTCCAGTTCCATTCTATCCTCCTTGAGGTGCGGTGACCAGAACTGTACACCGGACTCCAAGTGTGGCCTCACCATTTTATATATTGATTTGATGGATTAACCAATTAACAGAGTTGGAAGGGACCTTGTAGGTCATCTAGTCCAACCCCCTACCCAAGCAGAAGACCCTACACCAGTGATTTTCAACCTTTTTTGATCCGCGGCACTTTTTTTACATTTACAAAATCCTGGGGCACACCACCAACCAAAATGACACCCTAAGACACTCTCCTCTCTTTTTCCATCCCTGTCTCCTCCCCCCCTTGTGTGTGTGAGGACTGGGTTTTTTCTCTCTCTTATTCTTTGGGTGCTTTTTATCATATGCTTTAAATCAAGAGTCACTTCTCTCTCTCTCTTTTGTTTCTCTCTTTTTCCTCTCATTCCCTGCCTCAATCATTTTCTCATTTCTCTTTTTTCCTCCCCTTTTTGCTCATTTCTCTCTCTCTCTCTCTCCCTTCTTCTCCTTTTCTCTCTCTCTCTCTCTTGCTTTCTTTCTCTCTCTTTCTTGCTTTCTTTCTCTCTCACTCTTGCTTTCTCTTTCTCTTTTCTTTCTCTCTCTTTCTTTCTCTCTCTCTTTCTCTCTTGCTTTCTTTCTTTCTCTCTCTTTCTTGCTTTCTCTCTCACTCTTGATTTCTCTTTCTCTTTTCTTTCTCTCTCTTGCTTTCTCTCTCTCTTTCTCTCTCTCTTGCTTTCTTTCTCTCTCTCTCACTCACTCTTTCTCTCTCAGCAAAAAGTTGCGAGACTGGAACCTGAGCTGCCTTCTTCATGGCACACCTGACCATGTCTCGCGGCACACTAGTGTGCCATGGCACACTGGTTGAAGAACACTGCCCTACACAAGTAGCATGCGCGCACATGTCCATACCATATATATATAAAAGCTATCACATTTTCCCTGATCCTTCTCTTCACTAAACTAGCATTGCCCAGTTCCTGTAATTTTATTTATTTATATCCCACCTTTATTACTTTTACCAAACTCATTGTTGAAATTCTGGCTACTGGAGGACTGGGTGAGGTAATTCTTTTTCCCACCCATCTGAGTAAGGTCGTTTCCTTCCCGTCCGCCCAGAGAAATTGCTTAAATATTTATTTATTCATTCGTTCCTTCACTCGCTTTCATTTCTTCAGCCACCCTTCTCAGTCAATGACTCTGGGTAGCTTATACTTTAAAAAAAAAAATTACAATAAAAATACGAAAAACATTTTAAAAAAGAATAATAGAAAACAGTAGAAGCATCCAAAATAAATCCATAATTAACGAAGATAACTTGGCTGGTTGGCAGGTATTTTACCAGCCTGGGAAGAAACACCTCAAAATCTCAGGAGGTGATCAGAATGCCAAGATTACAGCTAGTCCTCAACTTACAATGGGTCCATTTAATGACCAAAATGAAAACGGCACTGAAAAAAGGACTTATAACCATTTCCCTCACTTATAGAAACATAGAAACATAGAAGACTGACGGCAGAAAAAGACCTCATGGTCCATCTAGTCTGCCCTTATACTATTTTTTGTATTTTATCTTAGGATGGGTATATATGTTTATCCCAGGCATGTTTAAATTCAGTTACTGTGGATTTACCAACCACGTCTGCTGGAAGTTTGTTCCAAGGATCTACTACTCTTTCAGTCAAATAATATTTTCTCATGTTGCTTTTGATCTTTCCCCCAACTAAATTCAGATTGTGTCCCCTTGTTCTTGTGTTCACTTTCCTATTAAAAACACTTCCCTCCTGGACCTTATTTAACCCTTTCACATATTTAAATGTTTCGATCATGTCCCCCCTTTTCCTTCTGTCCTCCAGACTATACAGATTGAGTCCATTAAGTCTTTCCTGATACGTTTTATGCTTAAGACCTTCCACCATTCTTGTAGCCCGACTTTGGACCCGTTCAATTTTGTCAATATCTTTTGTAGGTGAGGTCTCCAGAACTGAACACAGTATTTCAAATGGGGTTTCACCAACGCTCTATATAGTGGGATCAAAATCTCCCTCTTCCTGCTTGTTATACCTCTAGCTATGCAGCCAAGCATCCTACTTGCTTTCCCTACCACCTGACTGCACTGTTCACACCTTTTTGAGACTGTCAGAAGTCACTACCCCTAAATCCTTCTCTTCTGAAGTTTTTGCTAACACAGAACTGCCAATACAATACTCAGATGGAGGATTCCTTTTCCCCAAGTGCATTATTTTACATTTGGAAACATTAAACTGCAGTTTCCATTGCTTTGACCTTTTATCTAGTAAAGCTAAATCATTTACCATATTACAGACGCCTCCAGGAATATCAACCCTATTGCACACTTTAAAACCATCTTTTGAAACAGCCCCCATGTTTCCAGTGTTTTTCCCTCCACTGAACCCAGTTGGACATATTCTCCCAACAGTCCAACTTTCATTTTCTCAAGGTTTTAACACCACTTGCCTTAATTTTGACCTTTCTAGGCCCAGATACATCATAGCCCAGAATATCTTTTTGAAATGATAACTTTGCTTATGCCGGAATTTTAATTGCTTCTAGGATTAAAAGATTACTACTTCCCGGTGCCACACATCCTCAACACCTCTAAGAAATTGCTATAAATAGGAGCAGTTAAAAAAACAAAAACCAACTGGGCGACTCTTTCACATTTTCCTCCGCTTTGCTTTTAAAAAAAAATTAAAGCAGGGTGTCTTTGCTTTATGACCATAACTGAGCCCAGAATTTATGTCGCTAAGCGAGAAGTTGGTTGAGTGAATTTTGCCCCTATTTTGTGGTTCTCCTTGCTGCATTTGTTAAGTGAGTCAATCAATCGGTTGGAATAGAATTGGAAGGGGCCTTGGAGGTCTTCTAGTCCAGTACCCTGCTTATGCAGAAAGTCCTATACCTGTGATGGCGAGCCTATGGTAGCAATAGTATTTAGATTTATATACCGCTTCACAGTGCTTTTACAGCCCTCTCTAAGCGGTTTACAGAGAATCAGCCTCTGGCCCCCCAACTATCTGGGTCCTCATTTTACCCACCTTGGAAGGATGGGAGGCTGAGTCAACCTTGAGCCTGGTGAGATTCGATCTGCCAAACTGCTGGCAGCCGGTGATCAGCAGAAGTAACTTGCAGTACTGCACTCTAACCACTGTGCCACTGAGGCTCACTATTGGTGAGTGGTACACATGCCATATTTGAGGGCATGTGAGATGTTGCCCTCTGTCTATGCTACCTGGAACCTTGATAACATCTACAAGAAAACCACCAAGCTCAGAGAGCACTATGGACCTCACAGTCCTCCTCCTCCTCCTCCACCACCATCATCATCACCATCATTTCCATCTTAATTTCTAGCACTGATGATGTTACCCAGTTGGGTAATGAAACATCTACAAGAAAACCATGAAGCTCAGAGAGCGCTAACGATCTCACAGTCCTCCTCGTCTTCCTCTTCCTCCTCCTCCTCGTCTTCCTCTTTCTCCTCCTCCTCTTCTTCTTCCTCCTCCTCGTCCTCTTTCTCCTCTCCTCCTCCTCCTCTTCCTCTCCTCCTCTTCTTCTTTCTCCTCCTCCTCCTGTTCCTCTTCCCCCTCTTCCTTCTCTTCTTCCTCTTCCTCTTTCTCCTCCTCCTCTTCTTCTTCCTCCTCCTCCTCTTCCACCTCCTTTTCCTTCTCTTCCTCCTCGTCCTCCAGCGCTGATGATGTTACAAGCACCAACCAAGGACTCCAAAGTCTCCCGATGGACTCAAAGTCTCCATAGCACAAGACTGAAGAATCGTCCTGAAAACGCTTATTTTAAACTAAAACAAATCCCTCTTGGCCATTTTTGGTGGGTGGGTGGGTGGCCACCGACCGGGAATCCTGACCAATGTATTCTTCCCCCCTCCCCCTTCCTAAGGCTGTATAATGGGACCTGTTTTGGGTTTGTCCCACTAGAACGTATCTCCCACGAGACCGGTGGATGGAATGTTTTGAGTGAGACTATTTTCTCCTGAGCTAAAAATAAAGCACATTTTCCGTTTCGTGTGTACATCCAGAGAAGACCACCTCCCAGCATTGTCTAGGCAACATGGGCATTGTTGACACCGGTGAGAGTTGAATTCCGCGCACTTGGAGAGCATCCAAGTTTGAAGAAGACAATGCTAGGTTAGATATTTGACAATAACTCTTACCTCTTTGTTCAGTAAGAACAGTACTCATATGTTTTCGGACATCTGGACTTCCATTCCCAGATTTGACTGGGGAATTCTGGGAAACTGAAGTCTAGAGATCTTAAAATGTCTACAAGGTTGAGAAACAATGAAGAACATATTGGAAGGGACCTTGGAGGTCTTCTAGTCCAACCCCCTATGCAAGCAGGAAGCAATAACAATGACAACAACAGAGTTGGAAAGGACCGTGGAGGTCTTCTAGTCCATAAACCATAACCCATTTCAGAAAACTGTTCTCCAACCTCTCCAGTGATGGTTTGCCTGCAATTTCCAGAGGCAAGGAGTTCCACTGATTAATTGTTCTCACTGGTAGGAAATTTCTCCTTAGTTCTAGGTTGCTTCTCTCCTCAATTTTTCCATCCATTGCTTCTTGCTCATTCTTCATAGAGTTGTAAAGGACCTTGCAGGTCATCTAGTCCAGTGTTTCCCAACCTTGGCAACTTGAAGATATTTGGACTTCAACTCCCAGCGAATGCTGGCTGGGGAATTCTGGGAGTTGAAGTCCAAATACCTTCAAGTTGCCAAGGTTGGGAAACACTGATCTAGTCCAACCCGCTGCCCAAACAGAAGACCTTATATCTGCCTCTACCTAGGATCGAACTCACAACCTTCTGATTAGTGAGGCATGGGCTCCACCTCTAGGTCAGAGCAGCTGTCCCGGTAGTCCTCAACTTGCAACAGTTCATTTAGTGAGTGTTCAAAGTTGCAACAGAACTGGAAAAAAGTGACTTATGATCGATATTGACACTTACGGCCATTGCAGAATTCCCGCTGGTCACACAATCAAAATTGTGATGCTTGACAATCGATTCCTATTTATGATGTGTGTGCAGTATCCCAGGGGGTCACGGTTACAGTTTCAAAGGATCCCCTTTGGATGAGCAAAGGCCAAGAGGAAGCCACATTTACTTAACAACCAGGTTGTTGGCTTAACAGCTGCAGTGATTCTCTCAACGATTTGAATTTGTTTGATTGGTTTTTAATATACAGTGGTACCTCTACCTACGAACGCCTCTACTTACGAACCTTTCTAGATAAGAACCGGGTGTTCAAGATTTTTTTGCCTCTTGTCAAGAACCATTTTCCACTTAAGAACCCGAGCCTCTGAAACTGTAACCGGAAAATGCAGGGAGAAGCCTCCGTGGGGCCTCTCTAGGAATCTCCTGGGAGGAAACAGGGCTGGAAAAGGTGGGGAGAAACCTCTGTGGGGCCTCTCTATGAATCTCCTGGGAGGAAACAGGGCCAGAAAATGCAGGGAGAAGCCTCTGTGGGGCCTCTCTAGGAATATCCTGGGAGGAAACAGGACTGGAAAAGGCGGGGAGAAGCCTCTATGGGGCCTCTCTAGGAATATCTTGGGAGGAAACAGGGCCGGAAAAGGTCGGGAGAAGCCTCCTTGGGGCCTCTTAGGAATCTCCTGGGAGGAAACAGGGCCGGAAAAGGCAGGGAAAAGCCTCCGTGGGGCCTCTCTAGGAATCTCCTGGGAGGAAACAGGGCCAGAAAAGGTGGGGAGAAGCCTCCTTGGGGCCTCACTAGGAATCTCCTGGGAGGAAACAGTGCCGGAAAAGGCAGGGGGAAGCCTCCATGGGGCCTCACTAGGAATCTCCTGGGAGGAAACAGGGCCGGAAAAGGCAGGGAGAAGCCTCTATGGGGCCTCTCTAGGAATCTCCTGGGAGGAAACAGGGCCTCCACCCTCCCTGTGGTTTCCCCAATCGCACACATTTTTTGCTTTTACATTGATTCCTATGGGAAAAATTGCCTCTTCTTACCAACTTTTCAACTTAAGAACCTGGTCATGGAACGAATTAAGTTCGTAAGTAGAGGTACCACTGTATTGGGTTTTTGTAGCTTATGTAGTTTTTAATTAATTAGATTCACTGTTTTATATTGTATGCTGTGAGCCATCCCGAGTCTTTGGAGAGGGGCAGCATACCAATCTAAATAATAATAATAATAATAATAATAATAATAATAATAATAATAATAACAACAACAACAACAACAACAACAACAAAACAACAACAAAATAAATAAATAAATAAGTAAGTAAGTAAGCAAATAAATGAATGAATGAATGAATGAATGAATGAATAAATAAATAAATAAATAGCGGCCAGAATAGTTGTAAAATGGGTCTTGCTTAGCAGCAAGAAATTTTTGAGCTCAACTGTGGTCGCAAACCGAGGACCGCCTGTGCTGTATTTCCTTTTCGTCATCTATGAAAAGATGTTCCAAAAACTTTGTCAGAGGGACCCCAAGAAAACCCAGTTATGCAAACAAAGCTGTCGAAGCAGGAGGTTTGTTTTCAAGTGTCACAATTCGGGCCGTTGACTATTTTAGTCTTTAGTCAGGTTTTCAAAGTCAGGCTCCCTTCCTTCCTTTCTTTGTCTTGCTTCTTGCTTTCAACATTTCTAAATTGGAAAGTTATTTCCCCTTGGGCGGGAAATTATACACTGGGTGTGGCAGGGACTCCACTTACGGCAGAGGAGAGATACTTAAGTTTGACGGCTGAGCCAGGAAACGCAATTGGCAAAGTGCAGAAGCATAGAACAGAAAGAGAACTTGACAAAATAAAACAGAGTTGGAAGGGACCTTGGAGGTCTTCTAGTCCAACCCCCTGCTTAGGCAGGAAACCCTACACTGCTTCAGACAAATCCAACATCTGCTTAAACACTTCCAGTGTTGGGGCATTCACAATTTCTGGAGGCAAGTTGTTCCACTGGTTAATTGTTTTAACTGTCAGGAAATTTCTGCTTAGTTCTACTTTATTTCTCTCTCTGTTTAGCTTTCACTCATTACTCTCAGGTGAATAGCTTGACTCCTTCTTTGGGGCAACCTCTGAGATATTGGAAGACTGCTATCATGTCTCCCCTGATCCTTCTTTTCATTAAACTAGCCATGCCCAGTTCCTGCAACAGTTCTTCATATGTTTTAGCCTTCAGTCCCCTAATCTTCTTTGTTGCTGTTCTCTGCACTTTTTCTAGAGTCTCAACATCCCTTTTGCATCTCTCTCTCTCTCTCTCTCTCTCTCTCTCTCTCTCTCTCTCTCTCTGTCTATCCACCCACCCACCCACCCACCCACCCACCCACCCACCCACCCACCCACCCACCCACCTATCTATCTATCTATCTATCTATCTATCTATCTATCTATCTATCTATCTATCTATCTATTTTGTCCAATTGAAGAGAATAGATATGTAGTAATATAAATAAAGAAAAGCGTAGAAGAAAAGATATAAAAATATAGGAGAACATATATAAAAGGAAGAAAAGATAAATGAGATAAGGAGAGACAATTGGACAGGGGACGGAAGGCACACTGGTGCAGGAAAGGAAAGGAAGGAAGGAAAGAAAAAGAAAGGAAGAAAAAAGGGAAGGAAGGAAGGAAGGAAGGAAGGAAGGAAGAATGCATATATATGTTGTATGATTTATTTTGGTTGTGAGCCACCTAGAGTCCCTAGGGAGTCAGGTGGCTTACAAATTACATGAATGAATGAATGAAAAAGAAATAGAAGGAAAGAAAGAAAGAAATGGAGAGCAAGATCTGGCTTGGCTCACTGGCAGGAGCCCTCTAGGCAGAAAAAGGAGCCCTCTAGGCAGAAAAAAAACGTCTTCTGACTCTCCTTTTCCCATCCACGGAATCAGCCAGCATCAATTCGTTTTCCCCATTCCCATCTCATTAATGGGTTTTTTTGGTAGGGGAGGGGTGGTCCAGATAAGCACTGGTATTGACAGGAAAGAGATTAGGGGGTTTTCCATCTCACCTCCTAATCTCTGCAGCCACTGCAGGTCGCTTGAGCTATAAACAGAAGAAAAAGCACATTCCATTCTCACCCATATTTTGTTTTAAAGGGGGAAACGCAATATTTTTGGAAGGGAACCGTGGATGCTCGGTTGCTTCTGGTTTCTCATGGATATTAGAGAGACCTTTTTCTTTCTTTTTCCACCGTGGAAAGAGGGTTTTGGCAAGCGGGAGGGTGCCTCGCTGAATTGGATCCCAGAGTCAAATCTTTATCGGCCGTGTTGATTTGTCAACGGGGAAAATTGGCTTAGTTTATTCCTCTCCACTTGAGCGCTCTGGTGTCCAGTCCAGCTAAGTTGAAATGAAGGAAATAAAAGATTTAAGGGGGTCTTTGCTGTTGGTCAGCTGATTGGGAGCCATTAAATTAATGTTGACTGTTAGGAATCAGGTAACTGGATCTTTTCTATAGCGCCTGAAGGCAAAAGAAGAAGCCACGGATGGAAACTAATCACAGTGAGAAGCAGCCTAGAAGTAAGGAGTGAGCAGAACCACAGAAAAAACAATTGCTGCCAAACTGCCTTCCATTGAGGACCTGTAGACTGCACGAGTCAAAAAGCGGGTGGGGGAAATATTTACGGACCCCTCGCATGCTGGACACAAACTGTTTCAACTCCTACCCTCAAAACGACACTATAGAGCATTGCACACCAAGAGAACTAGACACAAGAACAGTTTTTCCCCGAATGCCATCACTCTGCTAAAGAAATAATTCCCTCAACACTGTCAGACTTTCTACTAAATCTGCACTTCTATTTCTACTAGTTTTTCTCATCATTCCTATCATCCTTTTCCTCTTAGGACTGTATGACTGTAACTTGTTGCTTGTATCCTAAGATTTTTATTAATATTGATTGTTTCTTCATTGCTTATTTGACCCCTATGACAATCATTTAGTGTTCTACCACATGATTCTTGACAAATGTATCTTTTTAATTTATTTATTTATTGGATTTGTATGCCGCCCCTCTCCGCAGACTCGGGGTGGCTAACAACAGCAATAAAACAGCATATAATAATAATCTAATACTAAAGCAGTTAAAAACCCTTATTATAAAACCAAACATACATACAGACATACCATGCATAAAATTGTAAAGGCCTAGGGGGAAAGAATATCTCAATTCCCCCATGCCTGGCAGCAGAGGTGGGTTTTAAGAAGCTTACGAAAGGCAAGGAGGGTGGGGGCAATTCTAATCTCTGGGGGGAGTTGGTTCCAGAGGGCCGGGGCCGCCACAGAGAAGGCTCTTCCCCTGGGTCCCGCCAAGTGACATTGTTTAGTTGACGGGACCCGGAGAAGACCCACTCTGTGGGACCTAACTGGTCGCTGGGATTCGTGCGGCAGAAGGCGGTCTCGTAGATACCCTGGTCCGGTGCCATGAAGGGCTTTATAGGTCATAACCAACACTTTGAATTGTGACCGGAAACTGATCGGCAGCCAATGCAGACTGCGGAGTGTTGGTGTAACATGGGCAACTGCTACACTGCTTCATTTGTCTGAAGCAGTGTAGGGTTTTACTGCCTCACTGTGGGCGGGGCTTATTTTGTGGGTGTGGATTGATGGTCATGTGACCGGGTAGGAGTGGCTTGCCAACCATGTGACCAAGTGAGATTGGCTTGACAATCATGTGACAAGGAGGTGGCTTAAAGGTCATGTGACTGAGTGGGAGTGGCTTACCAACCAAGATAAGTTTTCAAAGTGGTGCGTGGACTCTTTTTCAGTGGATGAAGTCCCATTATTTGAATAGCCACAAAAAGGACAAATGTTAGACAGCATTATTGGTTGAGGAGCACAGTAACATTTTAAGGATTTATTATTATTGTTATTATTATTTATTAGATTTGTATGCTGCCCCTCTCCGGAGACTCGGAGCAGCTCACAACAAAAACAACAATGTGACAAATCCAATCTATTAAAAGACATCTAAAAACTCATTATTAAAACCATGCAACACAATCATACCATACGTAAACAATATAAGTCCAGGGGTATTTTAATTTCCTCATGCCTGATGCTTACTAAAGGCAAGGAGGGTGGGGGCAGTTCTGATCTCTGGGGGGAGTTGATTCCAGAGGGCCGGGGCTGCTACAGAGAAGGCTCTTCCCCTAGGGCCTGCCAGACAACATTGTTTAGTTGACGGGACCTGGAGAAGGCCACCGCTGTGGGACCTTATCGGTCGCTGGGATTCGTGCGGCAGAAGACAGTTTCGAAGGTATTCTGAAGGTATTTGTCCTGAACCCACAAGGTTCAGTATGATAACAGATTAGGCAAGTAGCTCAATTTTCTTTAACTGCTATAAAGTTCTGCATAATGCTTAAAACGATTAAAGCGTTTATGGGTAAAAACATACTCTTTAATTATTTCCTATTTTAAAAGTAATTAAGGATCACACTAAGGTACTAGAGAAGGAAGGACAATAAAAAAACTATTAAGTATTCAATAAATAGTGCATAAACCTATTATCCCCACTGCTTCCAACTTTCATTTGCATTGGACTTGCTGCAGCTGTTTGCAAAGTCTTGTGAAGGAAACAGCAGGTTAACTGCGCCCTCTGCTGGCACTTCCTAGAAACAACCTACCTCTCATTTGTCCTGCATTTCTAGAGAAACCAGGAAGAGGTCGACTCTTTATTATGACAGCTGCTTTCCTTTGCTTCTGCCTCACCCCCCCTTCTCCACCTCCCTCCCTCTTTCCTTTATTCCTTTAAAAAAAAAAATCTTTATTGAAGATAAATACAGGAGGGAATACGTAAAGCAAAAGGACTATGCAAGATATTGGTACAAAGGTATCTGACTTGAAATTCTTGGTTTAGACAACTTACAACTCCGTTCCGACTTAATTATAGTTCATAAAACCATATACCAAAACGTCCTACCTGTTAACGACTACTTCACCTTCAACCGCAACAACACACGAGCACGAAATCGGTTTAAACTAAATGTCAACCGCTCCAAACTTGACTGCAAAAAATACGACTTCAGCAACAGAGTAATCAACACCTGGAATGCACTACCTGATTCTGTGGTTTCTACTCCTAACCCCCAAACCTCCGAGTCTTCGGAGAGGGGCGGCATACAAATCTAATATATTATTATTATTATTATTATTATTATTATTATTATTATTAATCTCAGATTATCTACAAAAGCTTTAACCTTATTCTATCTACAGTTGACCTCTCACCCCTTTCTAAGAGGTCTGTAAGGGGCGTGCATAAGCGCACCACTGTGCCTACCGTCCCTGTCCTATTCTCTACTTTTTATCATTACTTATCTAATGTTTTATATGTACAAATTATCACCCTATAATTGTTTGACAAATAAATAAATAAAAAATAAAATTAAAAATTTGAGTATGCAGTTATAAGTCAAAGTACACACACATAGATATAATAGGAAAAAAGGGAAAGGAAGGAGAGGAAAAGGAAGAGGAAAGATAAAGAAGGGAAAAGAAGGGGAAAATAAAAGAGAAGTGAAAGAAGAAGAAATAAAAGAAGAGGTGAATTCATATCTATAAATTTATCAGATGTCATAGAAACCTAGAGGATTAATGGCAGAAAAAGACCTCAGGGTCCATCTAGTCTGCCCCTATATGATTTTCTGTATTTTATCTTAGGATGGATATATATTTATCCCAGACAGGTTTAAATTCAGTGACTGTGGATTGACCAATCATGTCTGCTGGAAATTTGTTCCAAGTATCTACTACTCTTTCAGTCAAATAAAATTTTTCACGTTGCTTTTGATCTTTCCCCCAACTAACTTCAGATTGTGTCCCCTTGTTCTTGTGTCCACTTTCCTATTAAAAACACTTCCCTCTTGAACCTTATTTAACCCTTTAACATATTTAAATGTTTTGATCATGTCCCCCCTTTTCCTTCTGTCCTCCAGACTAGACAGATGGAGTTCATGAAGTCTTTCCTGATACGTTTTATGCTTAAGACCTTCCACCATTTTTTGTAGCCCGTCTTTGGACCCGTTCAATTTTATCAAGATGAGGTCTCCAGAACTGAAGACATTCTTCCAAATGGGGTCTCACTAGCGCTCTATACAGCATGATCGCAATCTCCCTCTTCCTGCTTGTTATACCTCTAGCTATGCAGCCAAGCATTCTACTTGCTTTCCCTACCGCCTGACCGCACTGTTCACCCATTTTGAGACTGTCGTCAATAATGTGACCCGGTTACTCTAGAACATTTAAGGTCTTTACTATCGGTATAAATGAAAAGTTTGAGTTTCTAAACTTAAGTTAGAGTTTAAATTTTTATCGTTTTGAATTTGTTCATCCTTTTATCAATGATTCGTAGTATTATTTTATGGGTTCACGGGATAGTTGTTTGGGTAAAGGTTAAGAGGGTCATGATGGAGTTGTTTATTGTCTTTTCTCCAGCCAAATGTACCATTTATTCCACACTTTGTAGAACTCTGGTTCCTCTTTGTCCTGTAGTTCAAGTCTCTTTCCTTTATTCCTGTGTAGAGGAGGTTTTTGCTTTGATTACTTTTTAATTATTCCTTGGCTCCTTTTTTGCAATTCCAGGCAGCTTACAATGAACACAGCCATAAAATATTTACATACATTCCAAGCAGTTAAACCCCATTAGACAAGATACTAAAAGCTACCAATAAAAACTGCAAAAAACCCTCTGGTGCTACTAAATGGGCTGACCTTGCTCTCCAGTTGTTCTCCAAGGAAGGACAGTCATCATTTTCCAGAAAGATAATAAAACTACTCTGGTATTGTGGTGAAGGCACCAGGCTACAAACATCTCAGACATGAACACCCTTGAAAAGGTCCAAAGATACTTCACCAGAAGAGCCCTTTACTCCTCCACTCGAAACAGAAGACCCTACGAGACTAGACTTTCAATCCTGGGCCAAGAAAGTTTAGAACTAAGACGCCTTAAACAAGATCTAAGTATTGACCACAAGATCATATGCTGCAACGTCCTGCCTGTCGGCGACTACTTCAGCTTCAACCACAACAACACAAGAGCACACAACAGATTTAAACTTAATATTAACCGCTCCAAACTTGACTGTAAAAAATATGACTTCAGTAACCGAGTTGTCAAAGCGTGGAACTCATTACCGGACTCCATAGTGTCATCCCCAAACCCCCAACACTTTACCCTTAGATTATCTACAGTTGACCTCTCCAGATTCCTAAGAGGTCAGTAAGGGGCGAGTACAAGTGCACTAGAGTGCCTTCCGTCCCCTGTCCTATTGCTCTCCTATATCTCCTATACCTTTCTTCTATTCCTATATCTCTTCTTCTATTCTTTCATTGATATGTTCTATTACTATACCTTCTTTTCTATTATTTCTTAGATATATTTTACTATGAGTATCTCTTCTATAACCTTCATCATGTATTTTACTATGTGTATATAGATATATACCCACTAAAACCCTCATTGTGTATTGGATAAAATAAATAAATAAATAAATAAATAAATAAATAAATAAATAAATAAATAAAACCCAGGAGACAGAGAGTTCTAGTTTCACCTTAGGCATGGAAGGCACCTGGGTGACTTTGAGCTAGGACAAATGAGTTCTGGTTCCAAATTAGGCAGCTAGGATTGTATATGCACAATGTTGGAAATTGAATAGGATACCAACGGAAAGGGAAGTTTTGAGAAAAAATTATGAATTGTGCAGAGATGAGTAGATTGACTTTGAAACTTAAAGATAAACAAAACTCGGATTATTATAAAATTTGGGGGAAGTTTTATGATTGATTAGAAAATTAAGAGATACATTATGTATGTACATTAGTAATTGGTTAATTTTGGAAAAATTGAAACAAGAGAGGTAGAGCTCTCGCCTCACGTTCAGGTGGCTCTGAGTTCGATCCTAGGTAGAAGAAGATATTTCTCTCCAACAAAATGTGATTGAAAAGTAGATTGAAAACTGAAAACTGTAGAAAAAATATAGTTTAATAATAATAATAATAATAATAATAATAATAATAATAATAATAATAATTTATTAGATTTGTATGCCACCCCTCTCTGAAGACTCGGGGCGGCTCACAACAATAATCAAAGACAATATAACATTGCGACAAATCTAATATTAAAAGAGAAAGATATATAAAACCCGAACAATTAAAAACCATAAAAAACATAAAATATAAAAGCCTTGGGGAGGTGTCTCAGTTCCCCCATGCCTGGCGATATAGATGGGTCTTGAATAATTTGCGAAAGACAAGGAGGGTGGGGGCCGTTCTAATCTCTGGGGGGGGGGTTGATTCCAGAGGGCTGGGTCCGCCACAGAGAAGGCTCTTCCCCTGGGGCCTGCCAAACGACATTTAACTTACCAGAATTGATATGGAAATACAGTAATCCCTCATTTTTCGTGGGGGATGCGTTCCAAGACCACCCGTGAAAAACGAATTTCCGTTAAGTAGAGAAAATATATTTTTTAATATATTTAATGAGTATTTGGACTTTTAAAACCCACCCTTTGCATTAAACAGTCATTCTATAATGTTTCTCAGCTGGAACTACATGTGATATCCTACCAGTTTCTTTTATAGAGTACAGTAGTGCTGTAGAAGAATTTTATGAATTTTTAATGGATTAAAAATTTTCAATGGATTTAATGGATTTAAGACCCTTTTGAAAAGCCGTGAAGTAGCGAATCCGTGAAAGATGAACCGTGAAGTAGCGAGGGATTGCTGTATAACATCAACGCAGTTTACTGTAAAAGAAAGGGTTAGAAGATTTTTGTTTTTGTGGGGGGGTTTTTTGTCTGTATGTTTTAATGTTACATTTGTATAGGTTTGTTTAAAGTTTGTGGTTAAACGTTTTTAATGTATTTTTTTAACCTTTATATTTAACAAAAAATATTTTTTTAAGAAAAAAGAGAGAATATATCTGCTGAACAAAAAACTCCACATTGGTGACAGGAAAAGCATCCGTCCATTGAAACACACTGCACAAGGGATTATGGGGTCATTAAATGAAGATGATGATTGTATATTGACACTACAGGTAATCCTTAACTTACAACCATTTGTTCAGTGACCATTCAAAGTTGCAGTGGCACTGAAAAAAGTGAATTATTATGACCGTTTTCCACACTTACTGCTCCATCCCCATGGTGTTCTGGCCTAGGCTTCCTGATCACATAACACAGCACAAACAGCATCCTCAAAAACCCTCTTTTATTTTAACGGCTGGTAATTATCTTCATTCCCAGCTATAATAAGGCCCAAACAATGATAAAAAATCTGAGTGTTGTGGCTGGTCCATGTCCTGCTCAGCTGATCACGGATTTAGAAGATTGAGAGACCAATGTGTATTGGTATCCTAAACCAGTGTTTTTGGAACCCGAGTCTGAGAGCAAAGAGAAAGAGAAGTTAAAGAGGGAAAGCTAACCAGAGACTTTGGTGCCTGCAGAGTGGGTGTGAGTGAGAATAAAGAGGATGGTGATGAATCATAGGATAAGCCCCTGTTAGACTCAAGTGTGAGGAGAAGTATGAGCAGGCAGGAGTATTGGAGGAGAAAAGGGTCTGTGCATTAGTAGTTCTATGGAACACTTGGCCAAGCCTTATCACTATATAAGGGATAGTCTCTTGAGATTCCAGCATGACAAACAACGTTCCCATGTGGCCAGATGTGAGCTCCGGAGTTTCCAGAGCATTTCTGCTTCCAGACAGTTTTAAACCATGCCATCTGAATCTCCGGAGTGGCTTCACAGATGTGAAAGTTGGTTGATTGACAGAATCATTTCAAAGAGAATTCCTTAATGCCCCCCCTTTCATCAAAGCAGTCAATTTTGCCATCACTGCTAAACTCCATCATCCGACCATCGCAACTTTCAACCGTAATTGGCAGGCTTGGCTACAGTTATAAACCCAGGATTTCTTGTAATTTTCAGCAAGCGAGAAACAGGGCTACAACAGTTGTGATCGACGTTCAGCTGCTCACGGTTTCCCTTGCTGATTCCTCCCCCTCTCACCCACCTGGTGCGTCGCTTTGCAACTTTACCCAACATATGGCGCTTTTATGTGCTTCTGTCCTCAAAGTACTGAACTTGTCAACTTAAATTCTCCCTGAAGGACTTTTAGCGCGCAAACTTCCCCGACGGCTGGTTTTGTGGCAGGCATTTTCTCCGTGATGACTTTTTAAATATTTAATAACCCTGGTTCCTTTTTCTAGAAATGATCCCTCAGACAGCAAGGGGAATGCCGCCGACACCCTCTTGGTATGCAACTTTCCGAAAGAGATGCTCCTGTGGAAACATCTGTCTTAGCAGCCACTCTTGCAAAAAAAATAAATAAAAAATAAATAAAAGATGCTAAGGCACTCCTAAACTGCAACAACGGAGGAACAGTTTCAAGACAAGAAGTCTCTCTCTTTTCTCTCTCCCTTTCTTCATAAATAATGATTAATATGGGATTTGTAGAATGTTAGATACGGAGGTTTTGTTTTTGTTCTTTTCTTTTTTCGCTCGCTCTTTTTATTTGTTCTTGATTTTAAAGTTTAGTACAGTGGCACCTCTACTTACGAACTTAATTCGTTCCGTGACCAGGTTCTTAAGTAGAAAAGTTTGTAAGAAGAAGCCATTTTTCCCATAGGAATCAATGTAAAAGCAAATAATGCCTAAGGTTGGGGAAACCACAGGGAGGGTGGATGCCTTGTTTCCTGCCAGGAGATCCCTAGAGAGGCCCCACGGAGGCTTCTTCTCGACCTTTCTGGCCCTGTTTCCTCCCAGGGGATTCCTAGAGAGGCCCCATGGAGGCTTCTCCTCAACCTTTCTGGCCCTGTTTCCTCCAAGGGGATTCCTAGAGAGGCCCCACGGAGGCTTCTCCTCGACCTTTCTGGCCCTGTTTCCTCCCAGGGGATTCCTAGAGAGTCCCCACGGAGGCTTCTTCTCGACCTTTCTGGCCCTGTTTCCTCCCAGGGGATTCCTAGAGAGGCCCCACGGAGGCTTCTCCTCGACCTTTCTGGCCCTGTTTCCTCCCAGGGGATTCCTAGAGAGGCCCCACGTAGGCTTCTCCTCGACCTTTCTGGCCCTGTTTCCTCCCAGGGGATTCCTAGAGAGGCCCCACGGAGGCTTCTCCTCGACCTTTCTGGCCCTGTTTCCTCCCAGGGGATTCCTAGAGAGGCCCCACGGAGGCTTCTCCTATATCTTGTATTTCTTCTCTACTATATCCTCTATAACATTCATTGTGTATTATTGTGTTTTGGACAAAACAAACAAACAAACAAACAAACAAACAAACAAACAAACACTTCATCATTGGAGGCTTTCAAGAGGAGATTGGACAACCTATTTATTTGAGCAGGGGGAATGGACTAGAAGACCTCTAAGGCCCCTCCCAATACTGTAATTGGGTTATTTGGTCTGCTGCTTTACTCCCTTTCATTCTCAAGTGGCAAAAAATATCCAGTTTTTATTCTGGGAGGTTCAGAATTGCTAGGAGAGCAATTCTTCCCCTTTTCACCATTTCCAAGTTCAGAGCTCAGGATGGTGATGCTGCTGCATCAAAAGACCAGCCCCTGCAATCTCAAGCAGACCAATTCATCCTCCCCCTCCCATTTATTTTATTTATTTGTTTTGTCAAGTACATATAAAGATGTAATAATATTCATAGGTCCTCAACAGTCTGGATTCAGGCCTGGCTACAGCACGGAAACTGCTTTGGTCGCGTTGATGGATGATCTCTGGCGGGCCCGGGACAGGGGCTTGTCCTCTGTCCTTGTGCTTCTTGACCTCTCAGCGGCTTTTGATACCATCGACCATGGTATCCTTCTGCGCCGGCTGGAGGGGTTGGGAGTGGGAGGCACTGTTCTTCAGTGGTTCTCCTCCTACCTCTCCGGTCGGTCGCAGTCGGTGTTAGTGGGGGGTCAGAGGTCGACCCCGAGGTTTCTCCCTTGTGGGGTGCCTCAGGGGTCGGTCCTCTCCCCCCTGCTATTTAATATCTACATGAAACCACTGGGCGAGATCATCCAAGGACATGGGGTGAGGTATCATCAATACGCCGATGAGACCCAGTTATACATCTCCACCCCATGCCCAGTCAACGAAGCAGTGGAAGTGATGTGCCGGTGCCTGGAGGCTGTTGGGGCCTGGATGGGTGTCAACAAACTCAAACTCAATCCAGACAAGACGGAGTGGCCGTGGGTCTTGCCTCCCAAGGACAATTCTATCTGTCCATCCATTACCCTGGGGGGGGGAATTATTGACCCCCTCAGAGAGGGTCCGCAACTTGGGCGTCCTCCTCGATCCACAGCTCACATTAGAGAAACATCTTTCAGCTGTGGCGAGGGGGGCGTTTGCCCAGGTTCGCCTGGTGCGCCAGTTGCGGCCCTACTTGGACCGGGAGTCATTGCTCACAGTCACTCATGCCCTCATCACCTCGAGGCTCGACTACTGTAACGCTCTCTACATGGGGCTACCTTTGAAAAGTGTTCGGAAACTTCAGATCGTGCAGAATGCAGCTGCGAGAGCAATCATGGGCTTCTCTAAGTATGCCCATATCACTCCAATACTCCGCAGTCTGCATTGGTTGCCGATCAGTTTCCGGTCACAATTCAAAGTGTTGGTTATGACCTATAAAGCCCTTCATGGCACCGGACCAGAATATCTCCGGGACCGCCTTCTGCCGCACGAATCCCAGCGACCGGTTCGGTCCCACAGAGTTGGCCTTCTCCGGGTCCCGTCGACTAAACAATGTCGTCTGGCGGGACGCAGGGGAAGAGCCTTCTCTGTGGTGGCTCCGACCCTCTGGAACCAGTTCCCCCCTGAGATTAGGATTGCCCCCACCCTCCTTGCCTTTCGCAAACTCCTTAAAACCCACCTCTGCCGTCAGGCATGGGGGAACTGAAACATCTCCCCCTTGCCCATGTTGTTTTGGTGTTAGATTGACTGTATGCATGTTTTTAATATTCTGGGGTTGTTTTTTATGAATTTTTTAGTTTAAAATTGTAATTGGATTGGTGGGTATTGGATTTGTTATTATGTATTGTTTTTACCTTGTTGTGAGCCGCCCCGAGTTTGCGCAGAGGGGCAGCATATAAATCCAATAAATCTAATCTAATCTATATACATGATAGTAGTAAAAAAAATAAAAAGAAAAAAATGGAGAGGGGAGGGAAGGCACTCTGATGCTCTTATGCTCGCCCCTTGCTGACCTCTTAGGAAGCAGGTGAGGTCAACAGCGGACAGTCTAAGGGTAAAGTTTTGGGGTCTAGGAGATGATAATACAGAGTCTGGTAGTAAGTTCCAGGCATCAACTACTCGGTTACTAAAATCGTATTTCCTGCAGTCGAGTTTGGAGCGATTTACATTAAGTTTGTATCTGGGAAAATATTTACTGACCCCTCACATCCTGGACACAAACTGTTTCAACTCCTACCCTCAAAACGTCGCTACAGAGCACTGCACACCAAGACAACTAGACACAAGAACAGTTTTTTCCCGAATGCCATCACTCTACTAAACAAATAATTCACTCAACACTGTCAGACTTTCTACTAAATCTGCACTTCTATTCTACTAGTTTTTCTCATCATTCCTATCACCCATTTCCTCCCATGTTGACTGTATGACTGTAACTTGTTGCTTGTATCCTAAGATTTTTATTAATATTGCTTCTTCATTGCTTATTTGACCCCTATGACAATCATTAAGTGTTGTACCACATGATTCTTGATAAATGTATATTTTATTTTATGTACTCTGAGAGCCTATGCACCAAGACAAATTCCTTGTGTGTCCAATCACACTTGGCCAATAACATTATATTCTATTCTATTATGTGCTTGTGTGTTGTCGTGGTTGAAGCTGAAGTAGTCATTGACAGGAAGGACGTTGTAGCAGATGATTTTATGGGCTGTGCTTAGATTGTCTTTAAGGCGACGCAGTTCTAAGCATTCTAAACCTAGGATTGTAAGTCTAGTTGCGTAGGGTATTCGGTTGCGAGTGGAGGAGTGGAGGGCTCTTCTGGTAAAGTATCTCTGGACATTTTCTAGAGTGTTTATGTCCAAAATGCGATGTGGGTTCCAGACTGATGAGTTAAGGGACTGATGAGTCCCTTAACGCAGTGTTTCCCAACCTTGGCCACTTGAAGATATTTGGACTTCAACTCCCAGAATTCCCCAGCCAGCAAAGTGGCCAAGGTTCGGAAACACTGCCTTAACGGACTCAGAGGATGCTCAGTGGAGGATTCTTAAAATCTCTGCCTCATCCTCTGCTGCTCTGGACAGCTGACCTCTTCTGCCTGGCCTGGGTTGCTCTTCCCGTTTGAAAAATAGGGGGAGGGGAACTGATTTAATCTACTGCACATAATTAATTGAGCAGTTCAGTCTCTCTCTCTCTTCCCAAATTTTTCAACATACCCAAGTGGGTGGATATTTACTTCACTTGGACTCTAGAGGGCAGCAGAACCCCAGATATTCAACACACCTTGATTGTTTGCAGAGATCTGAGTCTGTCTGTCTGTGAGGGCCTGCAGACAATCTCCATACAGTTGTGGAGATGTTTCCTGGAAATTTATTAATTGTTTCATGAATTAAATTAAATTTGCATGCCGCCCACTCCCTGAGGACTAGAATTAGGGGATTGCGGGGGGTTGCTTTCTGGAGTCGCAGAATACAGGAAGTAACCAAACTGAGTTTTGCAAAAAGGGCTCAAAGCACAAATACGCCCAACTCAAAGCTAAGGACGGTGTGTTTTGCATGTGAATTACATCTGGTATGCTCCGAGCTTGCAGAATTTTCAAGACCCAAACTAGGGAATCACATCCGTGCTAAGAAGATGTCTAACGAGTCTTCTAGGACGTATGGTGTTACCCAGTTGGCTCAGGAAATGCCTGTAAGAGAACAACCAGAAAGCTCAGAAAGCACTAACACCACAGTTCTCCTCCTCCTCCTCCCACTGATGACGTTACCCAGTTGGGTAATGAGAGGTCAGCCGGAAAACCACCAAGCCAGGAGAGCACTAAGGAGCCCATATTTCTCCTCTTCCTCCCAGCCCTCCTCCCTCCTAGCACTGATGGTGTTATCTAGTTAGGTTGTGAAATGTCTGCAAAAAACCCAACAAAGCTCAGAGTAAACCAAGGATCCCACAATGCTCCTCCTCCAACATCTCTTCTTCCTCCTCCCCCCCTTTCTCCGCCTTTCATTTTTCTTCTTTTTCTTCCATTTCTCTCCTTCCTTCGTTCCTTCGTTCCTTCATTCCTTCGTTTCTTCCTTCCACCCTCCCTCCCTTCCCTTCTTCCTTCCCAACATCTTTTTCCTTCCTTCCTTCCTTCCTTCCTTCCTTCCTTCCTTCCTTCCTTCCTTCCTCTTTCTTTTTTATTTCTCTTCTTCTTTCCTTCTCCTTTCATTTTTCTTCATTTTTCTCTCATTTCTTTTTCCTTCCTTCCCATCTCATTTTTCTTCCTTCCTTCCTCTTTCTTTTTCTCATTTCTCTCCTTCCTTCCTCCCTCCCTCCCTCCCTCCCTCCCTTCCTGTAAACACACTTCGAAGCGGTATATATGTCTGAATGCTATTGCTATCATGGCTTATATCCAAAAGAGATATAAGTTCTCGATTAATATGATGGCCACAGCAGAAGGCCTTTATGCTTTAAAAAAAAAGCTGCACAATTTTCTGGTGCGTAGCTTCTAGAGAGAGGCCTGATAATTAAGTAGGGAGGTAGGGAAGTGGTTAACCTCAAGGGGCCAGAAAGGGAAATAAATGCGATCAGGCTGGATTAGGGGAATCATCCGGAGTTATTGAAACAATATGCAATATGGGCTGGCAGTGAATTTGGGGAGCGGGGGAGAGGAGGAGGAGGAGAGAATAATAGCTTTTTCTCACCAACTACTGGATGTGTTATAGGAGGCTGACAAAGAGGATGGTAAGATTTTGACACAATGAATGTTTTCGGTGCCAAGTCTCCCCTAGAAAGGCTGGACTTTTATTTATTTATTTAATTAATTTATTTATTTTGTCCATTGCACAATAATACACAATGACGGTTATTTATTTATTTGTTTGTTTGTTTGTTTGTTTGTTTGTTTATTATTTATTTATTTATTTGTTTATGTATGTATGTATGTATGTATGTATGTATGTATGTATGTATGTATGGATGGATGGATGGATGGATGGATTGATTGATTGATTGATTGATTGATTTGATTTGTATGCCGCCCCTCTCCGTCGACTCGGGGCAGCTAACAACAATGATAAAAAAACCAGCATGTAACAATCCAATACTAAAATAACTAAAAAAAACCTTATTATAAAACCAAACATACATACAAACATACCATGCGTAAATTGTAAAGGCCTAGGGGGAAAGAATATCTCAGTTCCCCCATGCCTGATGACAGAGGTGGGTTTTAAGAAGCATACGAAAGGCGAGGAGGGTGGGGGAAATTGTAATCTCTGGGGGGAGTTGGTTCCAAAGGGCCGGGGCCGCCACAGAGAAGGCTCTCCCCCTGGGTCCCGCCAAACAACATTGTTTAGTTGACCGGACCCGGAGTAGGCCCACTCTGTGGGACCTAACTGGCCGCTGGGATTCGTGCGGCAGAAGGCGGTCCCTGAGATAATCTGGTCCGGTGCCATGAAGGGCTTTATAGGTCATAACCAACACTTTGAATTGTGACCGGAAACTGATCGGCAACCAATGCAGACTGTGGAGTGTTGGTGTGACATGGGCATATTTGGGAAAGCCCATGATTGCTCTCGCAGCTGCATTCTGCACGATCTGAAGTTTCCAAATAGAGGACACCTCCTCCTCCTCCTTCTTCTTCTTTTCTTCTTCTTCTTTTCTTCTTTCTTTCTTTTTCTTCTTCTTCCTTTTCTTCTTCTTTTTCTTCTTCTTTTCTTCTTCTTCCTTTTCTTCTTCTTCCTTTTCTTCTTCTTCTTCTTCTTCTTCTTCTTCTTCTTCTTCTTCTTCTTCTTCTTCTTCTTCTTCTTCTTCTTCTTCTTCTCCTGCTTCCAACCCTATGATTCTATTATTCCAAGACGCTAGAATGAAGGGCATCAAGTTGAGGCTAGGAATATATGTCAAAATGAGTGGGATATCTTGTGTTTTCAACATGATGTTCAGAAATCAGGGCCTGCGGTTTGAAACAGCCCGTTGCTCTCAAACCTGAATAATTCATTTTGGGTGCGCAAAACCCCTTGTGTGACATGTCAGCCCAGCAGTTGGACTTGTGCACCTGGGTTTAGCAAACGAGAGCTCCTTGTATGCAGCAGGGGTCTCTCTTTTGTCCTTAGCCCTTCTGGGTGGGATCAAAGCGAGGGGTTCTGATTGATCTAGCCACTTGAAAGTATCAATCAGTATTTAAAGCCCGGTTTTTCTCATTCTTGGTCAAATCTGGTCCTGTCTAGCTAGAAAAATTGGTGGTGGTCTCCTTCTTCTCCAAAGTCTTGAGTGTGTGAGCTCTGTTCACCAGGTGCAGGAAAAAAAACAAAACACACACACATAAACACACCACAGGGAGAGAGAGAGAGACAGAGAGACAGAAACAGAGACACACAGAGAGAGAGAGAAATATTTTGCCAATGGCATTTTCTTCAAAGTCCCTATTGCCTTCAGCCCCCCCCCCTCCCGCTCACCCCTTCCTTCTCTTGCCTGTCGGGAATTGGATTTTCATCTTTGTGGATTGAAAAGGTCAAGGATAGCATGTTAACATTTAATATGCATTCCGGGAGGGAAAAAAAGAGAAGAGAGAGAGACATATGGATGGATTCCAGATAGATGAGGGAGAGAATGGTTGGATAGATAGATAGAGATAGAGAGATAGATAGAGATAGATAGAGATAGATAGATACATAGATATAGATAGATAGATAGATAGATATAGATAGATAGATAGATAGAGATAGATAGATAGAGAGATACAGACAGACAGAAACATACATACATACATACATACATACATACATACATACATACATACATACATACATCTAGATAGATAGATAGATAGATAGATAGATAGATAGATAGATAGATAGATAGATAGATAGCTTGCTTGTGAAGCCTGCCTACTACCTTTTGTTGTGGTTGGCTCTGGCCCAGCTCCTGCCCCAGGGAATGTGGAGGTGGATACAGGGGAAACTTCAACAAGTCACAGGCCTGTGTTATTGCTGACAGAGTCAGTTCAGAGTTTAGTTTCCTTGGACGAAGAAGAAGGTGGGAGTGACTCGGCAGAGGAGGGCTTGGCACACAACCCAGGCAGTCAATCTTCCTTATCTTCCATTGATTCAGATGATGACATTTTGGACCCACGCAAGCGCAGAATTATGCGTAGAAGAGACCAAGTAAGAACATATTACAGGAAATAAGTGAGGTCACCTGTGTTTGGGTGGGGCTCCAGTAATTAGGGCTGCTGCTATAAATAGCAGCATGTGGGTTTGGCCCTTGTGGAAGAGTATCTGATCGCAGTTCGTCAGGAATCCTGGGTTGCTGGTTTCTGGACTTTGCTTGTTGATTTTTCACGCCTTTGAGAACAAAGCAGAGCAACGTGTGTGTGTGTTGGAAAAAGAAGGGGTGTGAAGTTTCTTCACAGCTGCTAGCTAAGTACTTAATGACTGCTTAAGGGAAATTATACAGACTACCGGGTTGTTT
This sequence comes from Erythrolamprus reginae, assembly GCF_031021105.1. NCBI lineage: Eukaryota > Metazoa > Chordata > Lepidosauria > Squamata > Dipsadidae > Erythrolamprus > Erythrolamprus reginae. Next base: position 94,344,483 of record NC_091955.1, read on the forward strand.
TGGGATGAGTGCTCTGTGGATTTACCAACAGACTGTGGATTTACCAACCATGTCTGCTGGAAGTTTGTTCCAAGGATCTACTACTCTTTCAGTAAAATAATATTTTCTCATGTTGCTTTTGATCTTTCCCCCAACTAACTTCAGATTGTGTCCCCTTGTTCTTGTGTTCACTTTCCTATTAAAACACTTCCCTCCTGGACCTTATTTAACCCTTTAACATATTTAAATGTTTCGATCATGTCCCCCCAGATATCAGAGTTGCCCCCACCTTCCTTGTCTTTCGTAATCTCCTTAAAACCCACCTCTGAGTTGAGTTGGTGGAAAGATCAGAAGCAACGTGAGAAAATATTATTTTACTGAAAGAGTAGTAGATGCTTGGAACAAACTTCCAGCAGATATGGTTGGCAAATCCACAGTCACTGAATTTAAACATGCCTGGGATAAACATCTATCCATCCTAAGATAAAATACTGTACAGGAAATAATATAAGGGCAGACTAGATGGACGATGAGGTCTTTTTCTGCCGTCAATCTTCTATGTTTCTATGCATGTTATGTGTCTCCTATATTAAGTTTCATCTTTTAAATTGCATTAGTGAAATAAACAAACGTTTGCACGATATTCTAATTTTTCGAGCGTCACCTGCATATAAATGTTTCAACGAAAGCAAAATCACACAGGGCAATTTATATGTGCCTCTCATGTGACAGTGGGTAGGTTTGTGAGTGATGTGGCACCAGGCAGAAACAACCCAGCATAAATTGTGTGTTGCTATGTGTTAGTCCTGATAGAATCATGGCGACACGTCCTGTAGTAAAATTGGTGCCCGTATTTATTTACTTTTAATCTCCATTTTTTGTTCCTTCCTACATGTTTGCTTCAGGATTTACAGTCGGGCTTAATAGCTGGCTGATCTGATGGTGTTTATTTAATCCCATGTCGCCTCTGCCTTCCCCTTGAAATGATATTTCTGGCGTTGCTGCGGCCTTTTAAATTCCTTTTTTTGAATCCTCTGTATGGTTGTTACTCATTTATCTCACAAGTTAATCCGAGACGATGCAGAGAAAGGAAAGAGGATAAAATAAAGAATAGAAGACGAGAATAGAATAGAATAGAATATAGAGGAGGAACAGAATAGAATAGAATAGAATATAGAGGAGGAATAGAATGGAATAGAATAGAATAGAATATAGAGGAGGAATGGAATAGAATAGAATATAGAGGAGGAATAGAATGGAATAGAATATAGAGGAGGAATAGAATAGAATAGAATAAGGTAGAATAGAATATAGAGGAGGAATAGAATAGAGTAGAATAGAATAGAATAGAATATAGAGGAGGAATAGAATAGAATAGAATAGAATATAGAGGAGGAATAGAATAGAATAGAATATAGAGGAGGAATGGAATAGAATAGAATATAGAGAAGGAATAGAATAGAATATAGAGGAGGAATAGAATAGAATAGAATAAGGTAGAATAGAATATAGAGGAGGAATAGAATAGAATAGAATAGAATATAGAGGAGGAATAGAATAGAGTAGAATAGAATAGAATATAGAGGAAGAATAGAATAGAATATAGAGGAGGAATAGAATAGAGTAGAATAGAATAGAATATAGAGGAAGAATAGAATAGAATATAGAGGAGGAATAGAATAGAATATAGAGGAGGAATAGAATAGAATATAGAGGAGGAATAGAATAGAGTAGAATAGAATAGAATATAGAGGAAGAATAGAATAGAATATAGAGGAGGAATAGAATAGAGTAGAATAGAATAGAATATAGAGGAAGAATAGAATAGAATATAGAGGAGGAATAGAATAGAATAGAATATAGAGGAGGAATAGAATAGAATAGAGTAGAATATAGAGGAGGAATAGAATAGAATACAATAGAATATAGAGGAGGAATAGAATAGAATAGAATATAGAGGAGGAATGGAATAGAATAGAATATAGAGAAGGAATAGAATAGAATATAGAGGAGGAATAGAATAGAATAGAATAAGGTAGAATAGAATATAGAGGAAGAATAGAATAGAATAGAATATAGAGGAGGAATAGAATAGAATATAGAGGAGGAATAGAATAGAGTAGAATAGAATAGAATATAGAGGAAGAATAGAATAGAATATAGAGAAGGAATAGAATAGAATAGAATAAGGTAGAATAGAATATAGAGGAGGAATAGAATAGAATAGAATAGAATATAGAGGAGGAATAGAATAGAATATAGAGGAGGAATAGAATAGAATAAGGTAGAATAGAATATAGAGGAGGAATAGAATAGAATAGAATATAGAGGAGGAATAGAATAGAATATAGAGGAGGAATAGAATAGAGTAGAATAGAATAGAATATAGAGGAAGAATAGAATATAATATAGAGGAGGAATAGAATAGAGTAGAATAGAATAGAATATAGAGGAAGAATAGAATAGAATATAGAGGAGGAATAGAATAGAGTAGAATAGAATAGAATATAGAGGAAGAATAGAATAGAATATAGAGGAGGAATAGAATAGAATAGAATAAGGTAGAATAGAATATAGAGGAGGAATAGAATAGAGTAGAATAGAATATAGAGGAGGAATAGAATAGAATAGAGTAGAATAGAATAGAATAGAATAGAATATAGAGAAGAAATAGAATAGAATATAGAGAAGAAATAGAATAGAATAGAGTAGAATAGAATAGAATAGAATATAGAGGAAGAATAGAATAGAATATAGAGGAGGAATGGAATAGAATAGAATACAAGAGAAGAGAATGTAACAGAATAGAACAGAAATAAATCTGGAAGGGACCTTGGAGGTCTTCTAGTCCAGCCCCCTACTCAAGCAAGAGAAACTAAACCATTTCAGTTATGTGAATGTCCAGTCTCTTCTTAAAAATGTCCAAAGATGGAGCACCCACAACTTCTAGTGGCAAGCTGTTCCACTGGTTAATTGTCCTACCTGTTAGGAAGTTTCTTCTCAGGTTGCCGAGTCTTTGGAGAGGGGCGGCATACAAATCTAATAAATTATTATTATTATTATTATTATTATTATTATTATTATTATTGCTACTCTCCTTGATTTCTTTCCCTCCATTGTTTCTTGTCTTGCCTTTGGGTGCTTTGCAGAATAAATGGACCCCCTCTTCTTTGTGACAGTCCCCCCACTAGTCTTTCTTTTCTCTGAACGAGTCAGACCCAAATCCTGGGGCCGTTCTTCATCACTCAAAAGGATTTTATCTATCTATCTATCTATCTATCTATCTATCTATCTATCTATCTATCTATCTATTGTCCAATATACAATACATATGAAAGAGAATACATTGTGTGTTTGCACAGCGTCATTTACAGTAAACTAGTGTTTCCCATCCTTGGCAACTTGAAGATATTTGGACTTCAACTCCCAGAATTCCCCAGCCAGTATTCGCTGGTTGGGGAATTCTGGGAATTGAAGTCCAAATATCTTCAAGTTGCCAAGGTTGGGAAACACTGCACTAGACAATATACTGATAAATAACATGCGGTGATGAACACTAACTACAAACCATTTTTTTTCCTCCCAGCTCCATCAAACTTCAGATTTCAGGAAAAGAAGCCTTTTATTTTTATTTTTAAAAAACCCAATTAAAAAAGAAATTAGGATATTCTTTTTACAGTTCTATAAGAGCAATTTGACTCCGCTGGTTGTGCGGCTTGATACGAAGCCCACTTTTTTATAGCTTTCGGTGGCAAAGCAAGATTGGTAATTATTAGACTCTCTCATTTGCTGCTAGATTCAATATGCACAGGCCCAGCAAAACAATGGGGCAAAGGGAGCTTTAATAAGCGCTCGGTGCGCCTGTAATTAAATCTCAGGTTGTGTTTGGAAAACAAGAATCTCATTTAGTGGCCCTTTGAACATCTGTGCCATTTTCTGCTGGGCAATTAGGAAGCTGTCGGTGAAGTGATCAACAAATACAGGTGTTGACGTGAAAGGAACCGCTTGATGGAGAGACAGAAGCATGTCACATCCAGGTGCGGAAAGTTGGTTAAGTTTAAAAGCTGCGTGCAAACTTAAAACACTGAGTCCTATCTAAGAAAATGAAAATTTGGACTATTTATTTATTTATTTGGTTGGATTTCTATGCCGCCCTTCTCCGCAGGCTCAGGAGTAGAGAAAAGTCAAGTTTCAAAACAAGCTCAGACGTTGCGACAGTTTAGTTTAGTTTAGTTTAATCAGATTTGTATGCCGCCCCTCTCCGCAGACTCGGGGCGGCTCACAGCAACAGCAATACAAGACAAATCCAATATTAAATTAATTTTAAGAACACCACAAGTTAAAAACCAATCATACACACTAGCATACCATACACAAATTTTATAAGCCTAGGGGGAAGGAACATGTCAATTCCCCCATGCCTGACGACAGTACTCTTCAACGTTTATTTATTTATTTTATTTTATTTATTATTTATTTATTTTGTCCAATACACAATGAGGGTTTGCCCACAAGATCATATGCTGCAACGTCCTGCCTGTCGGCGACTACTTCAGCTTCAACCACAACAACACAGGAGCACACAACAGATTTAAACTTAATATTAACCGCTCCAAACTTGACTGTAAAAAATATGACTTCAGTAACCGAGTTGTCGAAGCGTGGAACTCATTACCGGACTCCATAGTGTCATCCCCAAACACCCAACACTTTACCCTTAGATTATCTACTGTTGACCTATCCAGATTCCTAAGAGGTCAATAAGGGGCGAGTACAAGTGCACTAGAGTGCCTTCCGTCCCCTGTCCTATTGCTCTCCTATATCTCCTATACCTTTCTTCTATTCCTATATCTCTTCTTCTATTCTTTCATTGATACGTTCTATTACTATATCTTCTTTTCTATTATTTCTTATATATATTTTACTATGAGTATCTCCTTTATAACCTTCATCATGTATTTTACTATGTGTATATAGATATATACCCACTGAAACCCTCATTGTGTATTGGACAAAATAAATAAATAAAATAAATAAATAAATAAAAATATCTATATACACATAGTAAAATGCATGATGAAAGTTATAGAGGAGATACTCATAGTAAAATATATTTAAGAGATAATAGAAAAGAAGTTATAGTAAAAGAACATATCAATGAAAGAATAGAAAAAGAGATATAGGAATAGAAGAAAGGTATAGGAGATATAGGAGAGCAATAGGACAGGGGACAGAAGGCACTCTAGGGCACTTGTACTCACCCCTTACTGACCTCTTAGGAATCTGGAGAGGTCAACCATAGATAATGTAAGAGTAAAGTGTTGGGGGGTTGGGGATGACACTATGGAGTCTGGTAATGAGTTCCACGCTTCAACAACTCGGTTACTGAAGTCATATTTTTTACAGTCAAGTTTGGAGAATATTAAGTTTAAATCTGTTGTGTGCTCTTGTGTTGTTGTGGTTGAAGCTGAAGTAGTCGCCGACAGGCAGGACGTTGCAGCATATGATCTTGTGGCCAATACTTAGATCTTGTTTAAGGCGTCTTAGTTCTAAGCTTTCTAGGTCCAGGATTGAAAATCTAGTCTCATAGGGTGTTCTATTTCGAGTGGAGGAATGAAGGGCTCTTCTGGTGAAGTATCTTTGGACATTTTCAATGTCTTCATCAATGACTTGGATGAGAGGATAGATGGGGAACTTATCAAATTTGCAGATGACACCAAACTGGCAGGAATAGCCAACACTCTGGAAGATAGGTTCAAGATATAGAAGGACCTTGACGGACTTGAACAGTGGGCACTATCTAATACAATGAAATTCAGTGGTGAAAAAAATAAGGTTCTACATGTAGGCAAGAAAAACAAAACGCACAGGTACAGTATATGTGGTACATTGCTCAACGGTAGTAACTGTGAGAGGGATCTTGGAGTCCTAGTGGGGCGTTTGCCCAGGTTTGCCTGGTGCACCAGTTGCGGCCCTATGTGTACCGGGAGTCACTGCTCACAGTCACTCATGCCCTCATCAACTCGAGGTTCGACTATTGTAACGCTCTCTACATGGGGCTACCTTTGAAAAGTGTTCGGAAACTTCAGATCGTGCAGAATGCAGCTGCGAGAGCAATCATGGGCGTCCCGCCTTTTCCAGCCCTGTTTCCTCCCAGGAGATTCCTAGAGAGGCCCCACGGAGGATTCTCCCTGCCTTTTCTGGCCCTGTTTCCTCCCAGGAGATTCCTAGAGAGGCCCCACGGAGGCTTCTCCCTGCCTTTTCTGGCCCTGTTTCCTCTTAGGAGATTCCTAGAGAGGCCCTACGGAGGCTTCTCCCTGCCTTTTCCTGCCCTGTTTCCTCCCAGGAGATTCCTAGAGAGGCCCCACGGAGGCTTCTCCCCTCCTTTCCTTTCCCTGTTTCCTCCCAGGAGATTCCTAGAGAGGCCCCACAGAGGCTTCTCCCTGCCTTTTCCAGCCCTGTTTCCTCCCAGGAGATTCCTAGAGAGGCCCCACGGAGGCTTCTCCCTGCCTTTTCTGGTCCTGTTTCCTCCCCGGAGATTCCTAGAAAGGCCCCACGGAGGCTTCTCCCTGCCTTTTCCAGTTACAGTTTCGTAAGTAGAGGTGTTTGTAGGTAGAGGTACCACTAGTGAAAAATCTTGCCAAGAAAACTTCATTGACTATTACAGGTGGTTGATTCAAAAGTGTGTGTGCGTGCATACACACACACACACAGAGGAAGAGTCTTCAATTTAGGACTCTTTTAAAGAAGTCTGCGTGTCCTCATTCTGGGGAAAGTAATTTACTTGTTGTTTTTAACCTGGCTTTCCTCCGTTTCCATGGATTCGCTGGTGCTGGAGATTGTGCTAAGAGAATTGTGTTTTTGGAATATCAATGAGACGCGATCTACAGCTTCCCCTTCTCGAGCTAAAGGCAAGGACAGCGCTTTTTTCTTGCAAATCGGCGAGAACAAAATGAGACCCACGTTCGAAAGGAAACTGACGGTGGAAGCCAGACTTTGGAAAAACAAGGCATCCATGCGTTCTGGCCTGAGGTTAATAGAATGGGCAAATTGCAGAGATCCTACGACAGGAAAGGGGGAAAAAAAGAAGATTGGATTGAGTGGTGGACGGTGGGCTTCGAACCGTAGCTTTCCAGAGCTGGGAAGGAAGCTTAGAGGTCATCCAGACTGACCTCTGATTCAGCGCTGGATCTGCAAGAACATCTCTTAACGATGACCATAAGTCCTGTTTCTGAAGACATCCAATGAAGGAGATGTTTATTTATTTATTTGTTTGTTTTATTTATTTATTTGATTTTATAATGATAATAATAATTAATAATAATTTATTAGATTTGTATGCCGCCGCTCTCCGAGGATTCAGGGCGGCTTACAACATATTAGCAGTAGCACATTTTTAAAAACAGAGCCAGCGTATTGCCCCCACAATCCGGGTCCTTATTTGACCCACCTTGGAAAGATGGAAGGCTGAGTCAACCTTGAGTGGGTGATGAGATTTGAACCGCTGACCTGCAGATCTACAGTCAGCTTCAGAGGCCTGCAGTCCTGCCCTCTACCTACTGTGCCACCTCGGCTCTAGTTTTGACTTAGGATTCCACAAACCATGAAGCAGATTCCTTGCCCCTTTTTATTAAGTTACTGTGAATTCTTCTCATTCACATCCATCACAAGTCTTTCAAGGGTAAATTTACAGTCACAGACCTTACCTGGCTTGGAGAGCTGCCAGGCCGATATCGTCAAAACCTGGCAAGAAGTTTCAGAGTCACGAACCAATTAATCAAAGTAATTTGTCAATCAAGTACAGTAGTACCTCTACCTAAGAACACCTCTACTTACGAACTTTCCTAGATAAGAACCGGGTGTAATTTCCCCCTTACTAACCCGTCTCCCAAACTGTAACCAGAAAAGGCAGGGAGAAGCCTCCGTGGGGCCTCTCTAGGAATCTCCTGGGAGGAAACAGGGCTGGAAAAGGCAGGGAGAAGCCTCCGTGGGGCCTTTCTAGGAATCTCCTGGGAGGAAACAGGGCCAGAAAAGGCAGAGAGAAGCCTCTGTGGGGCCTCTCTAGGAATCTCCTGGGAGGAAACAGGGCTGGAAAAGGTGGTGAGAAGCCTCTGTGGGGCCTCTCTAGGAATCTCCTGGGAGGAAACAGGGCTGGAAAAGGCAGGGAGAAGCCTCCGTGGGGCCTTTCTAGGAATCTCCTGGGAGGAAACAGGGCCAGAAAAGGCAGAGAGAAGCCTCTGTGGGGCCTCTCTAGGAATCTCCTGGGAGGAAACAGGGCCGGAAAAGGCAGGGAGAAGCCTCCGTGGGGCCTCTCTAGGAATCTCCTGGGAGGAAACAGGGCTGGAAAAGGCAGGGAGAAGCCTCCGTGGGGCTTTTTTAGGAATCTCCTGGGAGGAAACAGGGCCAGAAAAGGCAGAGAGAAGCCTCTGTGGGGCCTCTCTAGGAATCTCCTGGGAGGAAACAGGGCCGGAAAAGGCAGGGAGAAGCCTCCGTGGGGCCTCTCTAGGAATCTCCTGGGAGGAAACAGGGCTGGAAAAGGCAGGGAGAAGCCTCCGTGGGGCTTTTTTAGGAATCTCCTGGGAGGAAACAGGGCCAGAAAAGGCAGAGAGAAGCCTCTGTGGGGCCTCTCTAGGAATCTCCTGGGAGGAAACAGGGCTGGAAAAGGTGGTGAGAAGCCTCTGTGGGGCCTCTCTAGGAATCTCCTGGGAGGAAACAGAGCCTCCACCCTCCCTGTGGTTTCCCCAATCGCACACATTCTTTGCTTTTACATTGATTCCTATGGAAAAAATTGCTTCTTCTTACAAATTTTTTTACTTAAGAACCTGGTCATGGAACGAATTAATTTTGTAAGTAACTAGAGCTACTCTCTCTGTCTGTCTCTGTCTCTCCCTGTCTCTGTCTGTCTGTCTCTGTCTCTGTCTCTGTCTGTCTCTGTCTCTGTCTCTCTGTCTCTCTGTCTGTCTCTGTCTCTCCCTGTCTCTGTCTGTCTCTGTCTCTGTCTGTCTCTGTCTCTCTGTCTCTCTGTCTGTCTCTCTCTCTCTGTCTCTGTCTCTCTGTCTCTCTCTCTCTGTGTCTATTTCCAAAATCTTCTGTCTCTTCCTTGTTAACTACAGAAGGAGTATAGGTCAATAATTTCTTTTTTTAAAAGAAGCTGCTTAAGACAGATGCAGACCGGCTAATCCTTGGCTTAGCAAAGGGAACGGAATCGGTCTCTCTGTGGATTCCCAGCCTGGCTTCACTAGGAAGATCTGTATTTTCAAGGCCAAAAGATCATGGTTTCTCCCTCTCAATTGTTATGCAAAAGTTCCAAGGCTTTTCTGAAATTGCCCAGCATAGAAATGGAATCGAACATGGCAAGAAAATAACCCTCTGGCCTTCAGACCAGACCAGACATCACAGGTTTGTCTTCTGGGGTGGAAACGAAAATTGCCTTGGCCTCCTGTTTAAAAATGTCATGGAGACAATTGTCTCTCTCTCCGCATTTGGCAATTAGCATCTTATTGGAGTTGTTCCTGAGCATCCCTACTCCTAAGGGGGAGGGGGAGGAGGAGGAGCAGGAGGAGAAGAGAATGGACCACATTAGGGGGCAACAGGAGGGGGGAGGTTGGAAGAACTGCATGGAAGGTTCCCTTCAAAGAAGAGGGAGAGGCAAAATATACGAAAGATTCCTTCCCCAGTCTTCCCCTCCTTCCTCCCCCTCTCTCCCTCTCCTCCTCTTCCCCTCCAGCCTTCCTTCCCTCTTTCTCCCTTTCCCTTCCCACCACCTCACCCTTCCCCTTTCCTTCTTTCCACCCTTCGCTCCTCCTTCTTTTCTCCTCCCATTCTCCCTCCCTCCCTCTCTGTTCCTACACCAACCAACTATCCTTCCTTCCTTCCTTCCTTCCTTCCTTCCTTCTTCCCTCCCTTCCTCTCTCTCAATTTACTTCCTTCCTCCCTCTCAATTTTCTTCCTTCCCTCTCTCCCTCCTCCCTCCTTCCCTCCCTCCCTCCCTCCCTTCTTTCATCCATCTCTCCCTCCCTCCCAATTTACTTCCTTCCCTTTCTCCTCCTTCATGCCTCCCTCCCTCTCTCCCTCCCTCTCAATTTCCTTCCTGCCCCTCTCAATTTATTTCCTACCCTCTCTCACCCTTCTTTCCTTCTTTCTTCCCTCCTTCCCTTCCTCTCTCTCAATTTACTTCCTCCCTCCCTCTCAATTTATTTCCTACCCTCTCTCACCCTTCCTTCCTTCCTTCTTCCCTCCCTCCCTTCCTCTCTCTTAATTTACTTCCTTCCTCCCTCTCAATTTATTTTCTATCCTCTCTCCCACTTCCTCCCTCCCCTCCCCCCCCCCTCCCTCCCTCTCTCTCAATTTACTTTCTTCCTCTCTCTCAATTTATTTCCTTCCTTCTTTCCTCCCCTCCGTTCCCCCCTCTCTCTGTTCTTTGACCAACATCAGAAGGCAGTGAGATAATGATTATAGGCAGAGTTTCTGGCCTCGTCTTTTCTATGTGGCGCAGAACCTTTTTTTACTGCTGAAAAATTGATGGGAATTCACACCAATGTTATTTGCTGCTTTGCTGCCAGTTTTCAACCCTGCTGTCTTGTGGCCTCCACAGTCTGCCTGCAATCCGCTATCCAGAAATTGCCCATCCTTCATTGAGATGAATCAAAATGCAGGTGGGTGCAGTGGCAGATCCCCCCCACAACACCTGAATTTCGCACTGTTCTTCACAACTTCAGGAATGCACAGATAATGGGTGCGTGGGAGAAATGGCACACGGTTTCTAGGTTTCTCTTGGAAATCTACCCTTCTGCAGCTGTTCCTGACCACCCTCCTCTTTGGCAGAAAACTTTCTTGTTAAGATGACCTTAATGGACTCATTAGTTTTAATTAGCTTGACCACCCGGTTTAGAGGTGATGTACTCCAAAGATACCAGGAGACCTTGAATCCATAAACAGAGACTAATTGAAGCTATTAAAGATATGGCCCGGGGCTCTTATTTGAGAGTGGAAGCCCAGAGCTTTGAATTCACCATCTATTTAGACACCATCTATTTAGATTAAGGAGAGGGAGGAAGGGAGATTAGGCTGGATATTTGCAGGGTGCAGGGAGGCTGGTCAGCTGCCCTTTGGACCGATTTACTGAGCAGCAGATTGAAGGTGGATGGGCTGCCAAAATTTTTACTGCTAGACTGTGGGTGTGGATTATTTTATAGGTGTGGCTTGATGGTAGGAAATGCTTGCCCACCGTGTGACCAGGTGGGAGTGGCTTGACAATCATGTGACATGGGGTGGTGGCTTAAAGGTCATGTGACTGGGTGGGAGTGGCTTACCGAAGTTTTCAAATAGGTGCTTGAACTCTTTTTCAGTGGATGAAGTCCCATTATTTGAATAGCCACAAAAAGGACAAACGACAGACAGCATGATTGGTTGAGGAGCACAGTAACATTTGGAGGTTTTGTATTGGAATGCACAAGGTTCAGTATGATAACGGATTAGGCGAGTAGCTCAATTTTCTTTCATTGCTATAAAAGTTGAGTTCTAGATAATGATTAAAACGATTCAAGCATTTATGGGTTATTTAACTCTTTCCTATTTTAAAAGTAATTAAGGATCATACTAAGATACTAGAGAAGGAAGGACAATAAAAAAAACTATCAATAATAGTGCATAAACGTATTACCCCCCATTGCGTCTCCCCTCGCCCTTGTGGGGGCAGCAGCTCATTACTGGATAGATCCCCAAAGGAAGTTTTAGAGAGGAAGATTTTTTTTAAAAAAAGGGTGTCTATGACTCTTCAAAGCAGCCATTTCTTTGTTCAGTATTTACTTATAATCCTTCCCCTTCTCTTACTTTTTTCCTTCTTTCTTTCTTTCCTTCTTTCTTTCTTCCTTCCTTCCTTCTTCCCACCCTCCTTCCTTCCTTCCTTTGTTCCTTCCTTCTTCCCACCCTCCCTCCTTCCTTCCTTCCCTCCTTCCCTCCTTCCCTCCTTCCTTCCTTCCCTCCCTCCTTCCCTCCTTCCTTCCCTCCTTCCTTCCTTCCTCCCTCCCTCCCTCCTTCCTTCCTCTTTCCATCCCTCTCTCCCTCCTTCTCTTTTCTTCTTCCTCCTCCTCCTCCTCCTCCCAATTGAAGCTTTTTATAAAATAAAACATTGAGCTTAACTTGATGGCAATGCAGATGCTGACCCTGTGCCCCCTCCCCCCAAATGCTCATTTTGGAGTGTAAAAACAGCGCATAGATTCATGCAAAAACCTGCTCACGGAGCCAAGTTAACAGCTCTTTGCTTCCCGTTCTTCGCAGCTCGGTGACCCGGTCTGTGCAGTAATGCCCAATTAGCATAACAGCCACCGACTTAGAGCTATATAGCAAAATAGGCAATAGCCTTCAATCCGTTTTTAGATTAATCCCCGCATACGTTTGGGGTGTATTGTTCTTTCTTCCGTCATGCCTCGCTTTTGACCCCGCGGCTGCAGCTCAAATCCAAAACAAAAGTTCTTTTTATGTTTTTTCCTATTTTTTTAAACACTCTCCACATATGCATCAACACATATACCGTAAATCGTATCAAACTTTACATAGTTATACATTACTATTCAATAAACTAGAAACAATCCTTATTTATCTCTCTCTCTCTCTCTCTCTCTCTCTCTCTCTCTCTCTCTCTCTCTCTCTATCTATCTATCTATCTATCTATCTATCTATCTATCTATCTATCTATCCATACATTCAAACATTCAACCAACCAACCAACCAACCAACCAACCAACCAACCAACCAACCAACCAACCAACCAATCAGCCAATCAATCAATTTCTAAGCCACCCAAATCCTTGCGGAGTCTGGGTGGCAAAAAACAGTTTAAAACAATCAAAACAATAAACCCCTAGAATATAAATAAAACATAATATAAATATAAAATATTTTAAAAAACATTCATTCTACTTGGCTAGAGCTAGATGATCCCATTGGGACTGGGCGGCATAGAAGTCGAATTAATCAATAAATACAACTCAACGGTGCCAGGCCTGCTGGCAAAGCCAGGTCTTCGTGGTTTTCCTAAAGGCGAGATGGGTGGGGGCGGTGCAGAACTCTGGGGGCAATTGGTTCCACATAGCCAGAGCCACCACAGAGAAGGCCCTCCAATGTGGCCCTGCCAACCCACATTGTCTAATTGACGGAACCGGAGTAGGCTGAAACTATGAGCCCTAATTGGTCGATGGAGGTATACAGCAGAAAACAGTCCTTGCCCCTTTTATAATTTTGTTGCCTGTTTTCCCCTAATACTTCATGCCACTTCCTTCCCTCTAGCTCCCTCCTTTTCCTCTACCTTCTTTTTCATTTTTCCTTTCTCCTTTTCTCCCCCTTCCTTCTTTCCTCTTCTCCTTTCCTCCTCTTCCCTCCTTCTACCTTCCTCCTTCTTCTCTCCCTTCATCTCTACTTCCTCTTTCTCCCTCTTATTCCTTCCCGGAGTAAATCCATTTATTTCCCCATTAATTCCTTCATTTGCTTTTCCATCATGTTTTGCACTACAATAACAACAACAACAACAGAGTTGGAAGGGACCTTGGAGGTCTTCTAGTCCAATCCCCTGCTTAGGCAGGAAACCCTATACTACTTCAGACAGACAGTTATCCAACATCTTCTAGTGTTGGAGTATTCACAACTTCTGGAGGCAAGCTGTTCCACTGGTTAATTGTTCTGACTGTCAGGAAATATTTCCTTAGTTCTATGTTGCTTCTCTCCTTGTTTAGTTTCCACCCATTGCTTCTTGTTCCACCCTGAGGAGCTTTGGAGAATAGCTTGACTCCCTCTTCTTTGTGGCAACCCCTGAGATATTGGAACACTGCTATCATGTCTTCCCTAGTCCTTGTTTTCATTAAACTAGCCATGCCCAGTTCCTGCAACCGTTCTTCCTATGTTTTAGCCTCCAGTCCCCTAATCATCTTTGTTGCTCTTCTCTGCAGTCTTTCCAGAGTCTCAATGTCCTTTTTGCATTGTGGTGACCAAAACTGGATGCCGTATTCCAAGTGTGGCCTTACCAAAGTCTTATAAAGTGGTATTAACCCTTTGCGTGATCTTGATTCTCTCCCTCTGTTAATGCAGCCTAAAACTGTGTTGGTTTAGAAACATAGAAGTCTGACGGCAGAAAAAGACCTCATGGTCCATCTAGTCTGCCCTTATACTGTACTATTTTCTGTATTTTATCTTAGGATGGATATATGTTTATCCCAGGCATGTTTAAATTCAGTTACTGTGGATTTATCTACCACATCTGCTGGAAGTTTGTTCCAAGGATCTACTACTCTTTCAGTAAAATAATATTTTCTCATGTTGCTTTTGATCTTTCCCCCAACTAACTTCAGATTGTGTCCCCTTGTTCTTGTGTTCACTTTCCTATTAAAAACACTTCCCTCCTGGACCTTATTTAACCCTTTAATATATTTAAATGTTTCGATCATGTCCCCCCTTTTCCTTCTGTCCTCCAGACTCTACAGATTGAGTTCATTAAGTCTTTCCTGATACGTTTTATGCTTAAGACTTTCCACCATTCTTGTAGCCCGTCTTTGGACCCGTTCAATTTTGTCAATATCTTTTTGTAGGTGAGGTCTCCAGAACTGAACACAGTATTCCAAATGTGGTCTCACCAGCATTCTATATAGTGGGATCATAATCTCCCTCTTCCTGCTTGTTATACCTCTAGCTATGCAGCCAAGCATCCTACTTGCTTTCCCTACCGCCTGACTGCACTGTTCACCCATTTTGAGACTGTCAGAAATCACTACCTTTTTTGGCAGCTGCTGCACACGGCTGGCTCATATTTATATGGTTGTCCACTAGGACTAAATGGTTGTCCACTCTATCTGTGCATTTTGTTTTTGTTGCCTAAATGTAGAACCTTACTTTTTTCACCATTGAATTTCATTTTGTTAGATAGAACCCAATGTTCGAGCTTATCTTTATTAATTTTTAATTCTGCCATTTCTCCGTATTTTTTTTTTTTAAACCCAAAACAAAACTAAAGTTTTGAGTTGTTCAAATAGCAACTTTCCAGGAAAGAATAACAACAAAAAAACACAACAACCCAGCAACAGCCCGTGATTTCTCTCTGATGGAAGCATATAAATCACGATTATAATATGACAGTTTAGCCATATGGAAAGAGGATTCAACGTAGGGCACAGACAGAGCGTCTACTCCAACGAGATAGGTACACTAATCTCTTAATGGAGGGAGGGAGGGAGTCCCATTAGTCTAACTACTAACTGTAGTTCAAGATTATTATTATATTTTTTTGGAAATTATATTATTCATATTTCATTGTTTCCGTCTGGTGGTGATCAATCATTTCTGCATCTCAGATCTGATGCAAGCAGCATCATTGTCAGGCCAAAGCCATCAGTGGGGGAAAGATCAGAAGCAACGTGAGAAAATATTATTTTACTGAAAGAGTAGTAGATGCTTGGAACAAACTTCCAGCAGACATGGTTGGTAAATCCACAGTAACTGAATTTAAACATGCCTGGGATAAACATCTATCCATCCTAAGATAAAATACAAGAAATAGTATAAGGGCAGACTAGATGGACCATGAGGTCTTTTTCTGCTGTCAATCTTCTATGTTTCTATCATTTTGAGTTGGAGACTTCGGCCTGCCACAAATAGAATAGTACTATGGGACTTGGGGAAGGGTAGCTGCATGAGAGGGAAAGATACTAGCCACAACAAATTCTTTCTGGAAGATTCAAGGTCATCCTTTGTTCAGCACCAGCCGGACATACAGGGGAGGATTGTGGATGTTGAGAGAACCGGAGTGGTCCACGTGATGAACATGTGGGTGTGGGGACGAGGGATATATCTTAACCTGGGTGGAGATCTGTAGGAAAAGGTAGTATTGGGAGATTAGCTGTGAATAACTACTCAGCCACACACAGATATACTAACTTGAATTAAAGTTTACTTTGAGAAATCGCATGTTCAGATAAACAGTCTAAAGTCATACACATAATCAGACTAACAATCCAAATATTACCAAGTACATCGTTTCCTTTGTCACAATCAGCAAACAAAGACATCAAGCCTAAACACATTTTAGGTATAATACGGGACTACAATACAGAGAGATTGCAGAGCATACCTAACAGTGAGTAGCCACAAACAGTGAGTAGTTTAGACCAGTGTTTCCCAATCATGGCAACTTGAAGATACCTGGACTTCAACTCCCAGAATTCCCCAGGCTGGGGAATTCTGGGAGTTGAAGTCCAGATATCTTCAAGTTGCCAAGGTTGGGAAACACTGGTTTAGACAAAGGAGAGACAAAGAAGGCGACTCTGAGAAATAAGCTATGAACTCTAGCGCCCTCTTGTGGCAGTCTGCAACACCTCAGCAAATCAGGTATAGCTCAGTTGATGCTGTATATTGCCAACCCAACTGTTTTGCCCAGAGTCCTAACAGCCATTAAACGAATAGTTGTAAGTTGAGGGATATCCGTCGGTAGCTTCTGTTTGATTCTTCTAGACTGCTGTTCCCTCAACCTGGACCTCGGCGCCTTGTTTCTCCAAGGGGCAAAGCTTGTAATCAATTTAGACAACCACGAGCTGTGCATTTCCAACAGTAGCTGAGATGCCATTCATTTGCTGGTGATTGTGATTGATTGAGTCCTCTCTCTCTCTGCCTGGTGCAAGGTGAGTATTCTGAATGCAAATCTGCTTCGTGCCAAGGAAAGCAAGAAACCTCCCCCCCGCCAAATTGAGGTCCAAGGAGAAATAACTTTGGAGGCACAGCAGGGAGATGGGATGGATAGCCGGGATGAAAAACCTGCAGACCAGGTAGCAATAGAACAGAATAGAATAGAATACAATAGGATAGGATAGGATAGGGTAGGGTAGGGTAGGGTAGAGTAGACTAGAAAAGAAGAGAAGAGAAGACAATAGTCTTCTATTGTCTTCGGAGAGGGGCGGCATACAAATCCAAGTAATAAATAAATAAATAAATAAATAAATAAATAAATAAATAAATAAATAAATAAATAAATAAATAAATAGGGTAGGGTAGGGTAGGGTAGGGTAGAGTAGAGTAGAGTAGAGTAGAATAGAATAGAATAGAATAGAATAATAGAATAGGGTAGAGTAGAGTAGAAGAGAAGAGAAGACAATAGAATAGAATAGAATAGAATAGGACAGGACAGGACAGGACAGGGTAGAGTAGAGTAGAGTAGAGTAGAATAGAATAGAATAGAATAGAATAATAGAATAGGGTAGAGTAGAGTAGAGTAGAAGAGAAGACAATAGAATAGAATAGGACAGGACAGGGTAGAGTAGAGTAGAGTAGAATAGAATAGAATAGAATAGAATTCTTTATTGGCCAAGTGTGCTTGGACACCCAAGGAATTTGACTTTGCATCATCAGTGGGTTCATACCGATGCATTGGTTATAATGCAGTATTGCAGGCAAATTCTGTCCACTGCCAGGAGTTCGATCCTGATGGCCTCAAGGTTGACTCCGTCTTCCATCCTTCCAAGGTCGACAAAATGAGGACCCAAATGGTTGGGGGCAATAGGCTGGACCTTCAAAACTGCTCAGAGAGGGATGGAAAGGACTATGAAGCAGTATATAAGTCTAAGTGCTTCTGCTATTGATTTCAAGCGGACTACAGGTTAGCAATAGCATTTAGACCTATACACCGCTTCACAGTGCTTTACAGCCCTCTCTAAGCAGCTTACAGAGAGTCAGCCTATTGCCCCCAACAATCTGGCTCCTCATTTTACCGACCTCGGAAGGATGGGAGGCTGAGTCAACCTTGAGCCTGCTGAGATTCGATTTGCCAAACTGCTGGCAGCCTGTGATCAGCAGAAGTATCTTTCAGTACTGCTCTCTAACCACTGCACCACTGAGGCCCTAGTTCATTCAGTAACTATTCAAAGTTACAAGGACATGGCAAAAAAGTGACTTATAACCATTTTTCACACTTACAATCATTTTTTTTTACACTTTTCACATTTACAACTTGTGTTTACACTTACCACTTTCATCAAATTTCTGATGCTTGACAACCAGTTCACACAAAAGAGGATATCAACAGTTGGGTTCCAAGAATTTTTAAAATGTCAGATTGTTCTGTCGGGCTCTCTGGTAGACTCCTCCCAAAAATTCACAGGTACAAATTTCAGACACACACACGTTTGAAAATTCAAAACAATGTTCTTTATAATGAAAATTCCCTTAACCTAAGCCCTCTTTTGGTATAGCCAAGAGCACTCGTCTCCAAACAAACTGGTAATTTGTACAAGTCCCTTATCAGTTCTGTGATACTTAGCTTGCAGCTGTGAGGTAATTCACAGTCCTTCTTCTTTCACAAAGTGAAACACACTTTGCTATGGTTTAGTTTCAAAGCGGGGAAAAATCAGCACACAAAAAGTCAAAGTCAGTAAAGCAGTCACGAAACACAACGATCAGATAATCCTCTACAATGGCCAAACCCACAGGCTGCTCTTTATAGCAGCCTCACTAATGACCACAGCCCCACCCAACCACAGGTAGCCTCATTTTCTTTGATAATAATCTCTCAGTTGTTGCTGCCTATGCATCGCTCTCTGCATGTGTGGCTGTATCATTAACTCTTGTTCTGAATCCAAGGAGGAGCTGGATAATTGATCTCCTTCTGAGCTGTCTGCCACACTCTCCTCCTCCCTGTCACTCATGTCTTCTTGGTCAGAGGAGCCTTCATCAGCAGATTCCACCGGGGGCAAAACAGGCCTGCAGCATGTGGATGTCTCCCCCACATCCACAGTCCTTGGGGCAGGAGCTGGGCCAGAGTTAACCAGAACACAGATAAAGGACATCTCCAAGTTGATGGAGAAATTCTGCCGATGACCTGCTTAACAACCGGATTGAGTTACTACCATCATTGCGGGTTCCATTACGGTCATAAACCGAGGACTCCCCGTACTGCTAGAATCAGCAGAATTTTCCCGTTTTATCAAGTTTCAACCCTTCGGGCAAATACAAACTACAATATTTCTCCTGATCAAAAGTATCTTGGCTTCTGATGTTGCTAACCAGGTACATGAAAGAGAACTGGGTAATTACGGATGGTTGCTTCAGTGTCACCATAACCTACAGACAATGTCACTGGCATATCTCGCTACATCTAGCTTTTATTTTAAAGTTTGTTTCTAGGCAGAGATAAAGGACTTTCTATCTGTTTTTTTCAGACCATCAAAACTGGAGTAAGTTGAGCGGAAAGGGTTGCTCATTAGGGTGAGAAAAGAATCGAATAACCGAGTTGGAAGGGACCTTGGAGGTCTTCTAGTCCAACCCCCCTGCCCAAGCCCATCTATTAGTGCAAAAGTCCTGCATTTGAGCAGCAACGATAGGTTTAACTAGGTTTCAGCAAACCTATAGGTAGATACAGTGGTACCTGCAAAAACGGGCAACAAGAATGATCAAGGAAATGGAGCAACTCCCTTATGATACCAGGTTGCAAGAGACGCCTTGGTCTCTTCAACCTTGAAAGACGGCGTTTAAGGGGCGACTTGATCGAAGTGTATAAAATCATGCATGGGATAGAAAAAGGTGGACAGAGAAAAATTATTTTCTCTCTTACACAATACTAGGATGAGGGGGCACTCCCTAAAGCTCATAGGTAAGAAAGTGAGGACAAATCAAGGGAAATATTTCTTCACCCAGATGGTCGTTGGTTTATGGAATTCCCTTCCAGAAGAGGTCGTGACAGCTATCAGCCTTGATAGCTTCAAGGTAGGATTAGACAGATTCATGGAGGCCAAATGTATTGGTGGTTATTAAAATGGATGTCCATGTGCCACCTCTATGTTGGTTGAGGCAGGCAGGGTTCCCTTGAGTACCATTTGTTGGGGGTCAAGGGAAAGGGAGGGTTTTGCCTTCTCTTTCTGCTCAAGATCCCCATGGACAATTGGTGGGCCACTGTGTGACACAGAATGCTGGACTCGATGGGCTTTGGCCTGATTCAGCATGACTCTTCTTATGTTCTTACCTCTACCTAAGAATGCCTCTACTTACGAACTTTTCTAGATAAGAACCGGGTGTTCAAGATTTTTTTGCCTCTTCTCAAGAAACATTTTCCACTTACAAACCCGAGCCTCCGAAACTGTAACTGGAAAAGGCGGGGAGAAGCCTCCGTGGGGCCTCTCTAGGAATCTCCAGGGAGGAAACAGGGCATTGAAAGGTGGGGAGAAGCTTCTTTAGGGCCTCTCTAGGAATCTCCTGGGAGGAAACAGGGCCTCCACCCTCTCTGTAATTTCCCCAATCGCCTGCATTATTTGGTTTTACATTGATTCCTATGGGAAAAATCGCTTCTTCTTACAAATTTTTCAACTTAAGAACCTGGTCATGGAACGAATTAAGTTCGTAAGTAGAGGTACCACTGTATAGGTTTATTTGGAGTGAGAGCTGTGTCTGTGAAAATAAATTAGGAAAAGTAGCGGGCCATTTGCTGTACTTGAACAGGTGGTAAAACACAGCAATTAAAATTATTTTGTTATAAAGAATGAACAAAACTAATCTGGGTTGAAATCCTTGATTGTATTTAATTTAATGTCGCAAATGAGCAGTCAACAATATGGTTGACAAATTAGTTGTATACGTGGAAAGTTTGGATGGTAACATCACAAGTCCATGGAGATTAGCTTAACTATATATGACTTACATACAGAGAATTCGAGGGAAAATGCAAATTATACTAATTTATGTGTTTATATATTTACATATATACTGAGTATTGAAATTACTACGTGCAAACTCCATATTTTGAAAATAAATGTATAATTTCAAATTGTTGTATTACTATTCTTTTTATGATGTTTACTACTTATATTACACTATGGAAATTGCATCCTTCCTTCCTTATTGTTTGTCCGTTTGTTCATTTTCATTTTCTTTTTTCTGTTTCATTTTGTCCTTTTTTTCTCTCCTTTTTCTTGTGATTATGTTGTTTTTGTCTTTTTTAAAATGTATAAAATCAATAAAAATTATTCTTTTTAAAAATGATATATAATTTCACTTGTCGCTTGGTGGGACCCAAGGGAAGAGCCTTCTCTGTGGCAGCCCCGGCCCTCTGGAACCAACTCCCCCCAGAGATTAGAATTGCCCCCACCCTCCTTGCCTTTCGTAAGCTGCTTAAAACCCACCTCTGCCGCCAGGCATGGGGGAATTGAGATACGCTTTCCCCCTAGGCCTTTAAAACTTTATGCATGGTATGTCTGTATGTATGATTGGTTTTTATATAATGGGTTTTAACTGTTTTTAGTATTGGATTATACTGTTTTGTTACTGTTAGCCGCCCCGAGTCTGCGGAGAGGGGCGGCATACAAATCCAATAAATAAGTAAGTAAGTAAGTAAGTAAGTAAGTAAGTAAGTAAGTAA